>NW_020837952.1:43473693-43603165 GCF_003676395.1 Aethalodelphis obliquidens | reverse complement strand
AAAGAAAGAGAAGGGAAAGAAAGAAAGAGAAGGGAAAGAAAGAAAGAAAGAGGATAAAGGAAAATAAAGTAAGGTAAAATAAAATAAAGTTATTAAAATAAAAAAAATTATTTAGAAAAAAATTTTTTAAGTAAAAAAAAAAATGGACGGATAGAACTCTAGGACAAATGGTGAAAGCAAAGCTATACAGACAAAATCTCAGACAGAAGCATACACATACACACTCACAAAAAGAGGAAAAGGGGAAAAAATCATAAATCTTGCTCTCAAAGTCCACCTCCTGAATTTGGGATGATTCGTTGTCTTTTCATGTATTCCACAGATGCAGGGTACGTCAAGTTGATTGTGGAGCTTTAATCTGCTGCTCCTGAGGCTGCTGGGAGAGATTTCCCTTTGTCTTCTTTGTTCGCACAGCTCCTGGGGTTCAGCTTTGGATTTGGTCCCGCCTCTGCGTGTACATCACCTGAGGGTGTCTGTTCTTCGCTCAGACAGGACGGGGTTAAAGGAGCTGCTGATTCGGGGGCTCTGGCTCACTCAGGCCGGGGGCAGGGAGGGGTTTGGCGTGCGGGGTGAACCTGCGGCTGCAGAGTCCGGCGGGACGTTGCATCAGCCTGAGGCACGCTGTGTGTTGTCCCGGGGAAGTTGTCCCTGTATCCCGGGACCCTGGCGGTGGCGGGCTGCACAGGCTCCCCGGAAGAGGGGGTGTGGAGAGTGGCCTGTGCTCACACACAGTCTTCTTGGTGGTGGCCGCAGCAGCCTTAGCGTCTCATGCCCGACTCTGGGGTCCGCGCTGTAAGCCGCGGCTTGCGCCTGTCTCTGGAGCTCCTTTAAGCAGCGCTCTTAATCCTCTCTCCTCGCATACCAGGAAACAAAGAGGGAAGAAAAAGTCTCTTGCCTCTTCGGCAGGTCCAGACTTTTCCCCGGACTCCCTCCCGGCTAGCCATGGTGCACTAACCCCCTGCAGGCCGTGTTCACGCTGCCAGTGCCATTCCTCTCCGTGCGCTCCGACCGCAGCCCGAGACTCAGCTCCCAGCCCCGCCCGTCCCGGCGGGTGAGCAAACAAGCCTCTCGGGCTGGTGAGTGCCGGTCGGCACCGATCCTCTGTGCCGGAATCTCTCCGCTTTTCCCTCCGCACTCCTGTTGCTGTGCTCTCCGCCGCGGCACCGAAGCTTTCCCCCTCCGCCACCCACAGTCTCCACCCGCGAAGGGGCTTCCTGGTGTGTGGAAACCTTTCCTCCTTCACCTCTCCCTCCCACTGGTGCAGGTCGTGTCCCTGTTCTTTTGTCTCTGTTTATTCTTTTTTCTTTTGCCCTAACCAGGTACGTAGGGAGTTTCTTGTCTTTTGGGAGGTTTGAGGTCTTCTACCAGCATTCAGTAGGTGTTCTGTAGGAGTTGTTCCACGTGTAGATGTATTTCTGATGTATCTGTGGGGAGGAAGGTGATCTCCGCGTCTTACTCTTGCGCCATCTTCCCTCTCTCTTCCCTACTTATTTTTTTAATCTGATTATACCACGTGCATGTTTTCTCCTATTCTTTTTAGAGCTAGGTAATGTAAAATAAACAAAATAGTTACCATGAGCGCCAATTCACTTAAGTAGTTCCACTAGGAACTTTTATTTTTAAAGATATTTTATGGGTGTTTATTGAAATTAAAGAAATTTGTTTTGAACTTGAGTATTTATAGCTCTGTAAGCCACCTCAAATTCTTTTTTGGAGCAAGACCAAGGCATAAATAAATGTAAATATAAACATAAATATATTTCCTTTGCTATAATTTTAGTTTCAAAATTGTCTTCTAGTAGTAACGTGTTAATGGGGTCTTCTCTATTTACCTTTCCAGTTATTTAAGGGCCTAATTGTAATGAAGAATGTACAAAACTTCAGGCTTTTGTCACTACTTGAGAAATGGCTTGAGTCACTTTAAATGCCATGACTGTTTCTTCATCACAGTTGTCCATTATATAATAAATGTATAGCTATGTACACACTCAGACACACTCCAAATATCTGAGTTATGCATCATCAGATTTATATCACGGCATGTTTTTCCATGTTACCAAAAAATATATATAAAAGTATAGACAAGACAGGGCTTTCCTGGTGGCACAGTGGTTAAGAATCTGCCTGCCAATGCAGGGGACACGGGTTTGAGCCCTGCTCCAGGAAGATCCCACATGCCGTGGAGCACCTAAGCCTGTGTGCCGCAAGTACTGAAGCCCGCATGCCTAGAGCCTGTGCTCCGCAACAAGAGAAGCCATTGCAGTGAGAAGCCCGCGCAGCATAACGAAGAGTAGCCCCTGCTCCCTGCTCGCCGCAGCTAGAGAAAGCCCACGCACACCAACAAAGACCCAACGCAGGCATAAATAAATAAATAAATATTTTAGAAAAGTTTAGACAAGACAGCGTTATTGCAGTAGAAGATTGTCTATAAAAATGAAAATTGGGAAAATTAAGGTGAGGTACATGTACTGTAAATATCTTATTTTAAGAGTAAATATTAAAAGTTTATTATTGCTTTAACATTGTACAAAGTGACAATAATGACCGGTAATTGAGAGTGACATGTCTGAGTAGTGCTACAAAGTTATAATTTTTATTTGTTCTTTTTTCATAGGTTCAGATCATAAAGCTGTAATTCATTCTAAATCCTCTCCTGAGATTACTCTGAGATTTGAAAGTGGGCCTGGTGCTGTAATACACTCTTTGCTTGCAGAAAAGAATGGCTTTCTGCAGTGCCATATAGAAAACTTTAGCACTGAGTTTCTTATATCTTCTCTTATGAATATTCAACATTTTTTGGAAGATGAAACTGTTGCAACAGTGATGCCAATGAAGATACAAGTTTCTAACACAAAAATAAATTTAAAAGTATGTTAACAAATATTTTTATATTTTCATGTTATAAATGTTCACTTTGCCTACCTGGACTTTGATTCATGTCTAGAAATATGAACTGGTTGGTCTTTGTGGTGATGGTGTAGAGATTTTTCATAGAAATTAGAAAATATCAAAATAAAATGAGCAGTTTTCTCACTGTATGAACTAAAGCATGTTAAAGATATATTTCAAACTCATTAAGAATATTATTGGCTGAAGTAATGTTTAAGAACATGATTAATTGAAGATGATTAATTTTATCTTTTACTTTAATAACAACATGCCAATACTATTTACCTTTCCTGTAGGATGACAGTCCTCGTAGTAATACAGTATCCTTTGAACCAGCTCCTGTAACTGTTCATATTGATCATCTTGTGGTAGAGAGAAATGATGATGGCTCTTTTCATATCAGAGGTACATATGAAAACAGTTTAAGTGAACATTTAACTGAAATATGTCATTATTAGTATGCTGATTGTTTTTTTTTCACTCATACTTTTTATATACTATTTTATATGTGTATGCATATGTAGTAGTAGATGATTTAGGGACACTGTGAGTACATTGTGATAAAATATCATCCATGTATGAACCTCTAGCTCAGGAATAACTCATCTATAATTGATTTAGTATCTGTTCTACAAAGGTGTTTTGAATGAAGTCCTTCCAGGGTTATCTCAATCTTCTCCTTTTCAGTGAACCCTTCTCTATAACTTGATGTGACTTCTTAAAATTCTTGAGTACTTATTCTCCATACCTTAGTTACTTATAGTATATTGCTATGTATTTAGTTCTGTTTCAGTGCTTGTATCTCCATTCTAGCAAGATTTCTAAGGTCTCTAATGTAAGGACTGTGTCTTCTAAGGTAGTGTGGAGTAGTGGAAAGAGCTTGAGTTGGTAGACCTAGGTATTCTAGTCCTCACTTTGTTAGTAGCTACTTGAGGGTGAAATGTAAGGGACTGATAAGAGACAAACCAGAAAAATCTGTAGCCAGAAACCATGAAAGAGAAGACTATTGCTGAGGTAGAAGCAGTTTGTGGGGCACTCTTGACTGAAGAGTCCTTCCTCTCTGGAGCTGGGGAACAGCTACAGCAAACATAGAAGTCAGGCCAACGAAGATCAAATGTCATCTTTGGGGTTCCCTGGTGGCGCAGTGGTTGAGAATCCGCCTGCTAATGCAGGAGACACGGGTTCGAGCCCTGGTCTGGGAGGATCCCACATGCCGCGGAGCAACTAGGCCCGTGAGCCACAACTGCTGAGCCTGCGCGTCTGGAGCCTGTGCTCCGCAACAAGAGAGGCCATGACAGTGAGAGGCCTGCGCACCGCGATGAAGACTGGCCCCCGCTTGCCACAACTAGAGAAAGCCCTCGCACAGAAACGAAGACCCAACACAGCCAAAAATAAAAATAAATTAATTAAAAAAAAATGTCATCTTCATTACTGATAAAAGCTCAGGTGAAGATAGCTCAGGTGTGAGAAGTTAGGTTTGTTATATGGCTCTTGCTCCCAGATGCTTTATATCCCAAAACTGCAGGTCTGTCTTACACAAAACCAGAACAGAGTGTTCCAGTGCTTCAGAGTGCTGAAGAAAAGTTGAGACTTTTAAAGAATTATAATTAATATCCTCAGACAGATGATAGGATTTTGAACTCAAAACAAGAACAAGCTTTTATGGAAAATAACCAGTTAGAAATCCTTGAAAATTAAAAGCCTGATCTTTGAAGTAAAAAATAGTAGGTCACCTAAAATCTATCAGCTCTACCTTCAAGAGATATCCAGAGTCAGACCTGAATCATACAGTATGTAGCTGTCTCAGATTGGCTTCTTTTTTTTTTTGAGGTACGCGGGCCTCTCACTGTTGTGGCCTCTCCTGTTGCAGAGCACAGGCTCCGGATGCGCAGGCTCAGTGGCCATGGCTCACGGGCCCAGCCACTCTGCGGCATGTGGGATCTTCCCGGACCGGGGCACGAACCCGTGTCCCCTGCATCGGCAGGCGGACTCTCAACCACTGCGCCACCAGGGAAGCCCTCAGATTGGCTTCTTTCACTTAGTTATATGATTTAAGGTTTCTCCATGTCTTTTCAAGGCTTAATAGCTCATTTCCTTTTAGAGCCAAATAATATTCCATTGTCTGAATGTTCCACAGTTTATTTCACCTACTGAAGGGCATCTTGGTTGCTTCCATATTTTGGCAGTTATGAATAAAACTGCTGTACACATTCACATGCAGGTGTTTGTGTAGACATAAGTTTTCAGCTCCTTTGGGTAAATACCAAGGAGTGTGATTGCTGGATCTTATGGTTAAGAGTACATTTAGTTTTGTAAGAAAATGGCTGTACTATTTTACATTCTTACCAGCTGTGGATGAGATTTCTTGTTGGTCTATGTTCTCACTAACATTTGGTGTTGTCAATGTTCTGGATTTTGGCCATTCTAAGTAGGTGTGTAGTGGTATGCTGTTGTTTTAATTTGCATTTCCCTGATGACATATGATGTACACATCTTTTCGTATGCTGATTTGCCATCTATATATCTTCTTTTGTGAGGTGCCTCTTAAAGTCATTGGCCTCAGAGAGAGATTTCATATTGATAAAAGATCCCCCAAAACATACCTCAGTCATAAACCTTTATCCATCTAACAACATAACTGAAAAATATAAAGCAAACCTATTTGAAGTAAAGAGAAATGGAATCATATCATATTGAGATGCTACAATCATAGAGAAACTTTTACATGCCTCTCAGAGTACAAGTATAGATACATAAATATAAATGTGTGTGTGTGTGTATGTGTATGTATATATATATATATTTGAATTCAACAAATGGGTAATTTCAAATACCCATAAAACTTCTCTATTAATTCAGTCTCAAAGAAAATATCAACAGATTCCAAAACATAAAGTTCATGCAGACCATTTCTCTGATATCAGTGCAATAAAGTTTGTCATTGACATAAAAATGTACCAGAAAATAAAATATTTTTAAATTAATTAATTAATTTTATTTTTGGCTGCGTTGGGTCTTTGTTGCGGTGTGGGGGCTACTCTTCGTTGCAGTGCGTGAGCTTCTCGTTGCAGAGCACGGGCTCTAAGCACACGGGCTTCAGTAGTTGTGACACACAGGCTCAGTAGTTGTGGCGCACGGGCTTAGTTGCTCCGCAGTATGTGGGATCTTCCCAGACCAGGGCTCTAACCTGTGTCCCCTTCATTGGCAGGTGGATTCTTAACCACTGCGCCACCAGGGAAGTCCCAAATAAAATATCTATACTTGACAAAATTTAAAACAATCCTTGCTCTAACTGTTGGGGATTTATTGGCAACTGAGTGAGATTAATTACTATTTGCTAAAGAAAACAAAAACAAATATTTGTTTTAAATGAGAGGTTTATAATATCTAAAGAAAAATATCCACTTGCATACACATAATGGAGAAATAAAGAATTAAATAAACATCAATTTAATGAGTAAAAACTAATTTAAAATCAAGGTGCTTTGAAAAAATTTTCTCTGTATTTTCCCCTATATTTCTTATCTATATTTTACAATTAGTGAAATATCAATACATATTTTACCAATTGTGAACTGTATTTTAATGTAGTAGCTAAGGCAAAAGTGAATCACTGATACAGCAAGGGCATATATTTGCAAGATCATTTCAGTATGGAAACTCCATTTGGATTTGTCTTTAAAGTTGTATGGGTTAAAAAAAAAAAATCACATATGAGGCACTTCCCTGGCGGTCCATTGGTTAAGACTCTGCGCTTCCATTGTAGGGGGCGCAGGTTCGATCCCTGGTCGGGGAACTAAGATCCCACATGCCCCGTGGTGTGGCCAAAAAAAAAAAATCACATATTTATCTTTTCAGAATATGTCACATATTTATACACTTCATTTCTTACATTTTTGAAAACTCTTGCTCCTTATCAAATGTTTTACATTTTAGGAATATAATTTTTCTTATTTCATGTTTTTACAGTGACACTTGGATCTTTTCAGCAAAGCCATTTAGGTAGTGATGAAATGTTAGAGAAAAGCATATCCTAGATTTTCTTTAAGTGGGCATCAAAACTCAGGGTATTATTTAAATTTAGCAGCAGTACTCATGTATATAAAATTTTTTTTTTAAGCATTACTTTTTAAAAAAAAATATTTATTTATTTTTGGCTGTGTTGGGTCTTCGTTGCTGCACACAGGCTTTCTGTAGTTGTGGCCAGTGGGGGCTACTCTTTGTTGCTGTGCACAGGCATCTCATTGCAGTGGCTTCTCTTGTTGCAGACCGTGGGCTCTAGGTGTACAGCCTTCAGTAGCTGTGGCACGCAGGCTCAGTAGTTGTGGCTCGCAGGCTCTAGAGCACAGGCTCAGTAGTTGTGGCGCACGGGCCTAGTTGCTCTGCGGCATGTGGGATTTTCCTGGACCAGAGCTTGAACCCGTGTCCCCTGCATTGGCAGGCAGATTCTTAACCACTGTGCCACCAGGGAAGTCCTGTAAATTGTTGATGTACCTTTCAAAAGCTCATTGAGACGATGGAAAAGTTTGTTGTGTTATTCAGGATATTAGCAATTGTACAAAATTTAAGACAATTTATTTTAAAGTAGTTTTCCATTGTCTCTGGAAAGAACAACATGTTTTAAGCATAAGCAAGTATGCTTTGTTTTATACAGAGTGTCTCATGTTTTATTTCAGTGTATTCCTAAGCACAATATCATGAAGCAGATTACATTATGTTATTTTTCTTATCATGTGGAAATGAATTGCATGAGGGTCTTTGGTGTATGACGTACGTAATGTAACACATAGTCTAATGTATCGCACATAAAGCTTGTATGATAATGTATCATAAATACTACTCAAATTAATATATTAGCCATGATAAACAAGTATTTAACAGTTTTATTTGCTTCTTAGAATTTTGAAGCACTTTGGGTAAATAATTTGAATGGCCCTACTTTCTCAAGTAGCTCTTTAAGAAATTTTCAAGTATGGGCATTCCCTGGTGGTCTATTGATTAGGATTCGGTGCTTTCACTGCGTGGCCCAGGTTCAATCCCTGGTTGGGGAACTGAGATCCTGCAAGCCACGTGGCACAGCCAAAAAAGAAAAATAAGGAAAGAAATTTTGAGGTATGCTGATTTTTTCTCCCTTAAAACAAATTTATTTAGCCAACAGGAGCATTCAGAATAATCTGACTAGTAGGTGTTTCAAAAATTAGTTTTAGGTGTTTGTTGCTGTGATAATAGCAGCTTACCTAATATTTTTCTTTACTCCTTCCTGTTCTTTTAGTGTACTATGAGGTATACTTGCAGCTGCTCTGGATGTGATTAAATAAAGTTCATCATGAAGGAATAGGTGTTTTTTTGTTTTTATTTATTTATTGCCACTTATCATAGTACTCCACACTTCTTGGGAAAGACTAGTTTTTCAGTAAAGAGAAAGTTAAAATAATTTTTCAGAAAATTACAAAGGTATACTACAATTTCTTGTTGCTCCAGTGAAATATGACTAATTGAGTAACTTAATAACACTATTATAAGAGAAAAAGATAGAAAATGTTTGTTGTGTATGTGTTTGGGGGTGTGTGTGTGTGTGTGTGTATATATGTGTATATATATATATATATATATATATATAGTATGTGTGTATATCCTATGCCATGTGCTGTTAATTAATTTTAATAGTAGTGTCCTGTCTCTTAACATGTCTTGCACCCAACACACCTAGGACCTGGCATACTCCCATCTGAGAGAGTGCCCGTTGTGGCATTGACTCCCAGCAAAAGTGTTGTGAGGGAGTACCTCCCAATAGATTATATTGGAATGTTGGGGGTAGGATGGGGCATTGTATATTTAATGGTCCGTGATGAACAACTCTTTGCCATATACAGCCTTAGAATCATTGCCATAATACTTCCTCACTGGGAATGAGGGAAGAATTTTTAAATTACTAAACCTAAGGAGTAGTGTAAAACCTAAACTCGGAAGAGTGCCTGTATGACACTCAGAGAAGACAAATGAATAGACATCTTCTGTCTGAATAAACAGAGAACTGTTAAAACCTCGATTTAGAGTCAAGTATTTATTGAACACCTGCTGTGGTACTAACAGCAGTTAATATTTGAATAATGCTTTCCAGTTTGTTAAGTTCTTTTACATTAAATATTGACTCACTTAATTCTTACCATAACCCTTTGAGATAATTAAGGCAAGTATTCTTATCATCTCCTTTTTGCAAATGAAGAAATTAAAGTTTAGATAAGTTGAATGGCTTGTCCAAGGTACAAGATCTAGAAAGTAACTAGCAGAGCCTATGCGAGGGGAAAAGTGTACATTGTCGTAAGGTGCACATTTCATCCATGAGGGGCATGGATTTGTTCATCAAAATTTGTCTTAAAAACTAGAAAGAAGGGCTTCCCTGGTGGCGCAGTGGTTGAGAGTCCGCCTGCCGATGCAGGGGACACGGATTCGTGCCCCGGTCCGGGAGGATCCCACATGCCACGAAGCGGCTAGGCCCGTGAGCCATGGCCGCTGAGCCTGCGCGTCCAGAGCCTGTGCTCCGCAACGGGAGAGGCCACAACAGTGAGAGGCCCGCGTACCGCAAAAAAAAAAAAACAAGAAAGAAGCTTGAAAGCTCTAGAAAGAGCTAGAAAGAAGCTCTTTTAAAGTAAATAAAAGGAAATATGTCTTTCTATAGTAATAGACTCCAATTACCCTTGTCAGTTACAGGTTCTCTCCTTTCCTATCCCTTTCCAGTCCCTCCCATCTTTACACTTGCTTCTTCCTGCCTCTTCCTCCTCATTCCTCCCCTTCTTATCTCTTCCTTTTCCCTTCCTACCTGCTTCTCCCTACTTATCTTTCCCTCTTTTTTTTCCTAATTGAAGTATTGTTGATTCACAATATTATATTAGTTTCAGGTGTACAGTATAGTGATTCAATATTTTTATAGATTATACTCCATTAAAAGTTATTACAAGATAATGCCTATACTTCTCTGTGCTATACAATATATCCTTGTTGTTTATCTGTTTTAATCTATTTTATACCTAGTAGTTTGTATCTCTTGGTCTCATATTCCTCATTTGCCCCTCCCTGCTTTCTTCTCCCTTTTGGTAACCACTGGTTTGTTTTCTGTATCTGTGAGTCTGTTTCTGTTCAGAGCAGCACTCTTTACAGTAGCCAAGATATGGAAGCAACCCAAATGGATAAAGAAGATATGAGATAGATATATATATATATAAACACACACACTGTGGAATATTACTCAACCATAAAAAAGAATGAATTCTGCCATTTACAGCAACATGAGTGTACCTAGAGAATATTAAGCTTAGCGAAATAAGTCAGACAGAGAAAAAGAAATACTAATGATTTCACTTATATGTGGAATCTAAAATTTAGGTACTACAAATGAGTGTATATGCAAAGCAGACTCACAGTTAACTCTCCGTCTTTATCTCCAGTTACAGCTACATCCCTCTTCCTCTTTTCCCATCCTCACTCCTCTGTCTCCTCCACTCTCTAGCTCTCTCTCCTCCCTCCTCCTCTATTTCATTCCTTCTTTTTCTCTTCCCATATTTCTTCCTCTTCTCTTCTTTCCCTCTCCTTCCCTTTTCTCTCCTCATTCCACCTGCTAGTGATCGAAATAAAATGGGTTTCAGAATTGTTTGGTCAGTGGTTTTTTCTTTATTCTTAGGATCCCATGAGTAGTGAGATATAGGCTAAATAAAATGGGTCTTGGGCCCTCTATTTTTCTCACTACAGCCTATGTAACTCAGCTTTTTTTTTTTTTTAGTTCATATTAGCATTCTATGTCAGATTTCATTTAAAAGAAGAGTTTTGCTCCTCTACAAGTTTGAAAAACAAAAGTATGTTATAAATTTGTAATCAAGTAGAATTTTAGCGGTGTTATTAATTTTTTGAGGTTGAAAGAGTGGAGAAGTTGGCTTTTCCATTGCATAGTACTTTAGAATTTCTCTTACAGTCACTGCCAAGCTGAATTGTATGCTGGTCTGAACCAGTACAACAGTTTTTGTAGTTTTTTTCCTACATTTTTTAGTAGTACTAAAACATAATCAGTACAGGACAATATTATAAAAAGTAGTTTCTGATTTGAGACCACTGTAATATAATGAACCCAAGAAGAAACCAAAACTCAACTTGATGTCATTTATCCATGTTGATGGAACTATTCCATTTTTATATATACAGAATAGGGGTAAAATTGATGGAACCATTATGGAGGGTAATTTGGCAATATGAACAAAAGCTTTAAAAAATATTTTTGTTCTTTGACTTAGCTAACCCCTTCTGGAAATCTTTTTTTTTTTTTTTGCTGTACGCGGGCCTCTCACTGTTGTGGCCTCTCCCGTTGCGGAGCACAGGCTCCGGACGTGCAGGCTCAGTGGCCACGGCTCATGGGCCCAGCCGCTCTGCGGCATGTGGGATCCTCCTGGACCGGGGCACGAACCGTGTCCCCTGCATCGGCAGGCGGACTCTCAACCACTGCGCCACCAGGGAAGCCCTGGAAATCTTTTTAAGGGGAAAAATTATTTTGAGCAGTATTACTCTTTTGTCTGCTCAGTGTAATTTGATATGGTGAACTGCCTTTCTATCATGACTGTTACATGTGATTTTGGTGGACTTAGCAATCATATAACCCTATCACAAAAATGGAGATGGGACCCAGCAGGGCCAGTCAAAAGATTTCAGCCCTTGGGACACTGAGTGATACATGAATGGACTGTGACCCAAGCATTCTGAGTCTTTTTTTGTGAATTGAAAAGGACACTGAGAGAGAAGGGGTCACAGGCTGTAAAACTTACTTGTTTGGGGTCACCAGAGTCTACCTTTGCCATGATATGACTGAACTAACCCAGAAGAGAAGAAAAGTGGACCTGAGAAGTAGAGAGAGTCAGGTTCCTAAATTGACACTCCTGAGGACATCGTATGAATTTCAGTATCTGGCTATACCTGAAGCACCATCACTTGTTTTTGATTACTGATTTAATCTCTTTACCTGTTGTATTTGTGTCTATTTTGGTAGCTTGTGTCTTTGTAGGAATTTTTCTGTTTCGTCTAAGCTGTCTAATTTATTAGTATACAGTTCTTCACAGTATTCCTTTACAATTATTTTTATTTCTGTTAGGTGGATAGTAACGTCCCCTCTTCCATTTCTGATTCTAGTAATTTGTTTCCTTTTTTATTTTTTGGTCCATCTAACTAAGGTTTTATCAATTTTATTCATCTTTTCAACAGATGAGCTTTTGGTTTTGATTTTGTTCATCTTTTCAATGAATGAGCTTTTTTGTTTTATTGACTTTATTGTTTTTCTGTTTCATAATGTCTTCCTACTAATAGAGATACTCATTTTTAAATTAGTTTTTCACAAGAGAACTTAAGATTTATCAAGTATTTAGAAATGTTATCTGAGTATTTATTTGTTGTATTAGATTCTCAGATGCTTAACACTAGAAATGATTTGAAAGAAGATGTCGAAAGTGATTCAGTGCTGCTTACCAGTGGAAAGTGTGATCTGAAAAAACAACACAGTGTCACTCAAGCCACTCAGACGAGCCCAGAGGTTCCTTGGCCTTCTCAGTCAGTCAACTTTCCTGAGTGCTCCTTTGACTTTACTAGGGAACAGGTAATGGAAAAACTAGTTCATTCTCATTCAGTTTCAGCAATTAAATATTAAATAGTTAAGACATTATTTACTTATTTAACATTTGTTGAGTGCTTGTTATATGCCAGGCACTGTGTTAGATGCTGTTGATACAGTGTTGAGCAAGGTATGGATATCCCCAGCCTTCACAGAGTTTGTAGTCTGATGGAAGATAAAGGAGTAAGTGTGAGACAGTGCCAGTTTCTGGAATCCACGAAGGCTTCTTGGAAGATATATTCATTTTGATGTCTTATTTTTAAGTTGCAAAAGTATTGTTACGTTTCAGAACTTTGGAAAAATATTTTAAAACAACTCTAACATATTGTAACCTCCTACAGTGCTGTCAGTATTTTTAAATTTTTCCTCCCAGGCTCTTTCCAGAGCCTCCCAGGCTCTTTAGTAATTTTTCTAAACAATTACTATTTTAGTGTATATAACTGTATTTTTTTTACATAACATTGTTTAACAGATATCTTCCATATTACTACATATGCTTCATATATGTATTTTATTTGTTTTTTTAATTCAAGTATAGTCGATGCTTCATATTTATTGTTAGTGGCAGATTAATATGGGTGTGGACGTATTGTCATTTCTAAAGGTTCCTCTTAACATTTGTTAATATTTGAGTTGCTTTTTATTTTTTGCTGTTATCAAATTCTGTCCAGCAGAATTTTAATTCTCTATGATAGAACCACAGAATGAGTTCATTCATCTGTTTAACAGGATTTGTTGGATGTCAACTCTAAGCTAAGGATATAGAATTGTAACAGTATACCACTCCCTGTCTATTAAGAAACTCAAAGTTTAGTGGGAAAGACAGAAGCATGTAAACGGTAGTCAGAACATAGTGTTTCATGTGTTATATGTACTAGAGTTTGGGAAGTATAGTGACATACCCAACTTGGTCTGTAAGGCAGGCATTCTTAAGCTGGTACTAAAAGGTCTGAGAACTCTTTGAAATTGAACGAATTTATTTTAATATATCTGTGTAAATGTGTTTTCCTGTGGAGAAAGTTTTATCACATCTTCCTGGTTAGGGGTTAGGGAATGGTTCTAAGAGGATAAAATGCTTGAACCGAGTCTTAATGAGGGGAGACCTATTGACATCTAGATGAAAATGTCTAATGAGATATTCAGAATGTGGGTCTGGTGCTCCAGAGAGAGGCTTGTGCTACATCAGGCTATCTACAGTTATTGGAGCCACAGGAGTAGATGAGATCATCTAAGAGAGTGGCTCCAGTGATAAGAGAAGGTGACCAATTATGGAATTTAATAGAATATGAAAAATTTAAGGGTTATTAAACAGCTAAGGAAGAGATGAAAAGTCCATAGGTAGACAGGGGTAAACAAGAAAGAACTGTAGCATAAAAGGCAAAAGAGGAGAGAGGCTTAGCAAGGAGTGGTGAGGCAGCAGCATCTTAAGAGAAATTGAAATTAAACAAAATCACTATTAGATTTGGAAATTAGAAGTTAATTAGTGTTTTGAATTGCTGGGTCAAAACTTACGGACATTTTTAAGTGCTTGGTATGTGTTTCCAAATAACTTCTCAAAGCAGTTTTCGGCTTAAGTGCATCCTCACCAGCACTGGGTAATTTTACTGACTCATGTGTCACACCTTTGATACTGTATAAATAGTTTGTGTTTTCTGAAAATGGTTAAGTTTTCTTATTTTCCAAATTTATCATTTCAGCTCATGGAAGAGAATGAATCTCTTAAACAGGAATTGGCTAAAGCTAAAACAGCTCTTGCAGAAGCTCACTTGGAAAAAGATGCTCTTCTCCATCATATAAAGAAGATGACAGTTGAATAGCAGGAGTGGCAGTCAGAAACTCAAATTATAGCTCTGGAGTATGGTGGTTATATTTATAATGTGATGTTTCCAGTTAGTGGAAGACTTTCCTTTTCATGAAAAGACAATAAAATGAAATAGAATGTGATGAAGTGGTGACTATTCCAAAGCCAGTTTAGAAAATACTAGGTACGGGCATTACAATCTTTTGGTTGTTTTGTGTTTTGGGGTTTAAACCCTCTTTTAAACTGGTGTGATATAAGGAAGTCAATGCATACTGTAAAATAATTACCTGCCTAATGAAAAGAAGATGTCATTTCCTAATTTTGATATTACATTATAGGCATTTTTTAAAAAGAAAAGTTAAAATCTATGTGTTCCCACTATTTATCACTATTTGTTAATAATTTACTATTATTTACAAAGATTCAGATGCTTTTAGGGCTAATGTAAAATAAAAGGAGGCTTACATTTTAAATGTTATTAAAATTATGTACTTAAATCTATATTTAATTACTGTAAAAAAAAGTCCAATCAAATTAATAAATATCTAATGGCTCGGTTTGAAAATTCTAGAAAATCATCACCCTACTGCACTTATGAAGTAACTTGAAAATGTGAAAAAGAATCATTTTAAGTGATGGGTAAACTGTGTAAGTTGAAGCTATAATTTTCAACAAAGAAGATGGCACAAATGTTAAAATAAAAAGCATAAACTGTAAAAAAGCAAGACATTAGAGTATATGGCCAACTGATTTAAAAAGCATTATTTGTACATTCCTTTAAACATTTATTGTTAGAAGTAAAAGAGTAATTTAACTATCCTACTAAATTTAGCATTTGTAACTGTAAGAATTTTAACTAATACTATTTATATTAGTTCTTTACCTTCATCTTTCCTTTATTTAAGGAAGGGAATGTTTTCAGAGAATTTTCTTTTCACATACATAAAACAATTTCATACCATTCCTGTAGTATCACAACAGGTGGATGTTTGCACATGTCAAATTTATAATGCTAGTTTTGATTAAAGTTCTGTATGACTTATATATTATCTTCTATAATAAGAAAAACTGGTAAATTTTGAATTCTATTTTCTAGGGATTGTTAAGTTTGAAAGCAACATGAGAGAGAATCTCAATCATGCATTATGAAATAAAAGTTTATGAGTATTTAAGAAACAGAGGCTTTTAACAATTTGAAATATATTTCTGATAGAATTAAACTAAGTGGGGTCTATTTTAAAATTCACATTCTTAAACATAAATATATCCAAGATAGAACATGAACTAGCTGGACTGCTCTTTCTTTAAGATACTTGAAATTTTTCAACCACGTTCGGACACTTTATGGTGCTTTGCTTGTTTGGTATGACTTATATAGCCATCCCTCTATCTAAGTACTTGGAAGGAAATACATCTTTCATTTTACATTAAGTGTTGGAGTGATTTTAGATTTTATTGAAAATGGTACTGGCTTTTTTTTTTTTTTCTATAATGTCCATTTTAACTAACATTATTTAAAATACAGGCCCTGTTTTGGGAGCTAAGGATACAGCAAAGAACAAGTTAAACTGTTATTATTTTACCTCAGAGTGTTTTAAAAATCCTGATAAACCATTTTAATCTAAGACTATTATATAGTTTTAGATTAAAAGCAGAGGTCTAATTAAATATTTTAAATGTATAGCTTATATCCTTAGTAGAATACTTTTGATCTGTAGGTATATAGTCAACAAAAGCAGTCTCTATTATAGAAAACCTGGATTGATGGGACATTAACTTCTTCAGAGCTTGCAGTGTTTCTCAGACTTGAGCTATTTGCTCTATATGAATTTTAAATTTATGATATATTATAATTATTTAGTGTTATAGATGCTGAATGTTTTTCTTATTTTCAATTTATTTGGCTTTCTCAAGAAAATCATGTAAACAGTAGAGATGGTAATTAATGTGGATCTGAACATTCTGTATGCTTTGTTAGATTTTTTAAAATTTATAGTGATTACTATTTTTATAGAGATTTAAAATTAATAAAACACTTCCAAAACCATTATGTAATTCCCACAGCAAACCTGGGAGGTAGGTATTATTAACATTTTAAAAGTTAAATAGAAACCTTAAGGCTCAGAAAGAACAAGTGACTTGACGGAAATCACAATAACCTGCTCTTTTTACTTACATCCCAATTATATGCTTTTATTTTATCTTATTCCTTATTTCACAGATTTTTTCCTGATGTGGGGAAAGGAATCACTTGTTGGTCTTTTATCTGTTTTTCTTTTAAACATAAATAATAATACTTTTAAAGTGTGTGTGTGTGTATGATGTGTGTATTACTCAAACTATTTAAAAGATACGGGGAGAATTTTTTTTAAGTTAACCCCAACCTTTTTAGCTGTGTGAGAAATACAGGAATCAACCTACCAGAGTTTTTAAATGACCACAAATTAGATATAAAGTTGCCATGTCTTTGCTAAATCCCTAGCAGAGATGTTAATCAGGGGAAGAAAATGATACTTGTGTTTTCCTTTTTAATTTTACATATGTGAAAAACATTTTCTTGGCATCTTGTATTTTTTTTCTTTTCTCATTTTATCCTAGAATTCAAAAGATCACCATGTGACACTAGTTGTAATGAAATATTATTTTTATTTAAGCCATGTAAGAATGGCTATATAGGATTGCAGGCAAATATATGTGAAAAAATTAACCGGAAACTCCTTTTGGATTTTTATTGTAGTTATTGTTATTCAGTACTTGTCAGTACAGGGGTTAAAACTTCCTCTTTATGTTTTTATTAACGTATCCAATCTAAGGTACCACCATCACCCTGGTTTCCAAGCTGGTAACCTAGAACTCCTCTTAGACACGTTCCTCTCCCTAACTGCAACCCCCCACCCCCAAATTAGTTCACTACTGCATCCTCTCATTTTACCTCGTAAATTTGTGTACTTCTCTTCACTTACCACCTTCCTAATCTAAGCTACCATCAGCACTTTTTACCTGCATTACTGCAGTCGACTCGTAACTGGTCTTCCTAAGCTACTCTGGCCTTCCTGATTCATTTTTATAGGCAGGGAGAATTCTCTTTTTTGAAGTGCAGTTTTAATCAAGGCAACCCATCTACCCCAGTTTCACCTCTAGCTTAAAACACATTAATGGCATTTCATTGCTCTTATGATTAAAACAAAAATATGTTGCCTATGAGATTATGTATTAGGGCCACTATTTATATTATAATTATGAACGTTGAAAAAGTTAATGTCTCAAAACATTAAAACAATGACTGGCACATCACCTTGAAAAGCATTTAATAGAGGTTAGTTATTATTATTACTTCTTAGTTTCATTTTGCACCATGTTTTACTTTCTTTGTCTTCTACCCTCATTGCACTTTAACTATCTGGAATAAGTGAGAATCAAAGTGCCTCTTCCACCATAGGAACCTTTGTTCATTCTATTCCTTTGGCTTGAAGTACTTTCGTCGCTTAGTTAATTCCTGTTTGTCTTTTGGATCTCAGCTCATTCATCACTTCCTCAGGGAAGCATTCCCTAATTTCTTTCACCAGAATAAGACCCACTGTTATACATTATCACGTGAACACATACCACTACTTAGCACTGAACACCTTTGTAATTTTATATGTTTTTGATTAATGTAGACCCTCTACATTGTAAACTCCATGAGGACAGGAATTGTGTGTGTTTTTGTTGCCACTGTTCAACTTTGTATTCCTTGTGCCTCATACAGTGCCTGGCACATAGTAGGTTCTCAATAAATTTGTTGAAAGAATAAAATGAATGGATGAGGTAACAAAGATGTTTTTCAGGTATTGAGTTCTTCCCCTCAGTTGGATTGAGGGGAAATGGAACATAGGCATAAAAGTTGGAGGTGGTAGTTATTAAAAGTGGCAGACTACTTGAGTCCATAGGGAAAGAAAAAGATGAAGAATGGATAAATTTGCCATATTATGTCCTTCTGAATTTTAAATACCTGAAATTCTAGATGATTTATCACAAATCATCACAAAAGAGAAAATTAGCACATCGATTCATACAGGCACTGCAGTGCCAGAATGTCATCTGGCTTTGATTGTAACATATGGTGTTGCGGCTGTTGAGATCTGCCAGTCCTGTCAGCTAAACAGAATGGAAATAAGGCCAAAAAAGTAGTGGCTGAAATAGTTTTCAATTTTGAGAAATTGATACACAGGATCAGTTGTGCCTAATTCCTTAAGGTGTTAACAGTCTCATTTTACCTTGCACCCAGGGATGCTAAAGAGAATAAATTTTGAGCTATGTTTCAATTTCCTTTTAGAATAAAATACCCAAAGATGGAATTATGCAGGATATATATAGAAACATTAAAGAAGTAATGTTTTTAAACACTGATTTCTTCATTAAATTATAATACTTGACATTTAAAAAAATTTTTGCTGCTTTTTTGAGAAGTACAAAAATTAAGGTAACGTGAAGCAAAAACGTAAGCATGATGATTTTTATAAACCATTAGATATTAACTAATAGATCATTGTACACTGGAGGGAAATTCATGTTAATGTTACAGTATTGAAATTCAATATAAGTGCTGCCCACACTACTGGGCTGGTAGGTCTGAGGATTTGAAACTCTTTTACGAGAAAAATTTTAAGACATGAAATCAACTAAATGTCTTTTTTTTCTATTTGTATAGTATGATAGTTTTTTCTAGTCTTAGGGGAAAAAAATGTATCACTACATCACCAAGAGGAGTAATCAGGGTTTTAAAAGATTTTGAAACCATTTAGATTAAAAGGCAATAGTAAATAATTTATACATTAGGTTTTATTTTCACTTTGCTTGTGTCACCAATCAAAAGTCAATTCATTCTTTCCAATAACTTATATTAAGCTGATTGAATGGTAAGTAAAATTTCTCATTCTTGACTTTAATTCTTCACTTTTATGTGAAGACATATTTGATTGTTTAGGTGAAGAAATATACCTGAGCGTTTTGGAGTTTAAGAGAGTACAGTGAGGTGATTAACCCTCTTCTTGCAACCACTTAGGAGAATTGTTTTATTGATGTAACAAAAAACTCAAATACTGAATTACAACCATCAAGACTGAGAATTTTAAAAATAAAAGAGAGACCTTCAAGATGGCAGAGGAGTAAGACATGGAGATCACCTTCCTCCCCACAAATACATCAGAAATACATCTACATTTGGAAAAACTCATACAGAACATCTATGGAATGCTGGCAGAAGACCTCACACTTCCTAAAAGGCAAGAAACTCCCCACGTACCTGGGTAGGGCAAAAGAAAAAAGAGAAAACAGAGACAAGAGAATAGGGATGGGACCTGCACCTCTGGGAGGGAGCTGCGAAGAAGGAAAAGTTTCCACACGCTAGGAAGCCCCTTCACTGGCGGAGATGGGGGGTGGCAGGGGGGAAGCTTCGGAGCCACGGAGGAGAGCACAGCAATAGGGGTGCAGAGGGCAAAGTGGAGAGATTCCCGCACAGAGGACTGCTGCTGACCAGCACTCACCAGCCTGAGAGGCTTGTGTGCTCACCCACCAGGGCGGGTGGGGGCTGGGAGCTGAGGCTCGGGCTTCAGAGGTCAGATCCCAAGGGAAGGAGTTGGGTTGGCTGCGTGAACACAGCCTTAAGGGGGCTAGTGCACCACAGGTAGCCAGGAGGGAGTCCGGGAAAAAGTCTGGATCTGCCCAAGAGACCACTGTTTCAGGGTGTGGGAGGGGAGGGGATTCAAAGCACCGCCTAAATGAGCTCCAGAGATGGGTTCGAGATGTGGCTATCAATGTGGATGACAGAGATGGGCATGAAATGCTAAGGCTGCTGCTGCAGCCACCAAAAAGCCTGTGTGCAAGCACTGGTTACTATCCACAACTCCGCTTCCAGGAGCTGTGCAGCCCACCACTGCCAGGTTCCCATGATCCAGGAACAACTTCCCTGGCAGAACACACAGCGCACCCCAGGCTGTTGCAATGTCATGTTTGCCTCTGCTGCTGCAGGCTTGCCCTGCATTCCGTACCCCTTCTTCCCCCCGGCCTGAGTGAGCCAGAGCCCCCAAAGCAGCTGCTCCTTTAACCCCATCTTGTCTGAGCGAAGAACAGATGCCTTCAGGTGACCTACATGCAGAGGCGGGGCCAAATCCAGAGCTGAACCCCAGGAGGTGGGCGAACAAAGAAGAGAAAGAAATTTCTCCCAGCTTGGGAGCAACTGTAGACTTGCGGTTTGCTTTCTGCATCTAATGTGTTTCTGGTTTTATGTTTATCTTAGTATTTAGAGTTTATTATCATTGGTAGGTTAGTTTATTGATTTGGTTGCTCTCTTCCTTTATATATATATATATATATATATATATATATTTTTTTTTTTTTTTTTCCTTTTTCTCTTTTTCTGAGTGTGTATGTATATGCTGCTTTGTGGGATTTTGTCTGTATAACTTTGCTTTTACCATTTCTCCTAGGGTTCTGTCTGTTCGTTTTTTGGGGGTTTTTTTAGTATAGTTTTCAGTGCTTGCTTTCATTGGTGGATTTGTTGTTGTTTGGTTTGGCTGCTGTCTTCCTTCTTTCTTTCTTTTTTTTCTATATTTTTATTAATTTTTAATATTTTTTTATTTTAATTATTTTATTTTATTTTGTAGTTTTCTTTCTTTCTATTTTTCTCCCTTTTTTTCTGAGCCATGTGGCTGACAGGGACTTGCTGCTTCAGCCGGGTGTCAGGCCTGTGCCTCTGAGGTGGGAGAGCCGAGCTCAGGACATTGGTCTACTAGAGACCTCCCGGCTCCATGTGATGTCAAATGGTGGAAGCTCTCACAGAGATCTCCACCTTAACGCTAAGACCCAGCTCCACTCAACCACCAGCAAGCTCCAGTTGTGGACACCCTATGCCAAACAACTAGTAAGACAAGAACACAAACCCACCCATTAGCAGAGAGGCTGCCTAAAACAAGGTCACAGACACCCAAAAACACACTACTGGACGCAGACCTGCCCACCAGAAAGACAAGATACAGCCTCGTCCACCAGAACACAGGCACCAGTCCCCTCCACCAGGAAGCGTACACAACCCAATGAACCAACCTTAGCCACTGGGGACAGACGCCAAAAACAATGGGAACTACGAACCTGCAGCCTGAGAAAAGGAGACCCCAAACACAGTAAGTGAAGCAAAATGAGAAGACACAGAAACACAGCAGATGAAGGAGCAAGGTAAAAATCCAGCAGACCAAACAAATGAAGAGGAAATAGTCTGCCTGAAAAAGAATTCAGAGTAATGATAATTAAGATCCAAAATCTTGGAAATAGAATGGAGAAGATACAAGAAACGTTTAACAAGAACCTAGAAGAACTAAAGAGCAAACAAACAATGAGGAACAACACAATAAATGAAATTAAAAATTCTCCAGAAGGAATCAATAGAATAACTGAGACAGAAGAACAGATAAGTGACCTGCAAGATAAAATAGTGGAAATAACTACTGCAGAGCAGAAGAAAGAAAAAAGAAAAGAATTGAGAACAGTCTCAGAGACCTCTGGCACAACATTAAGCAGACGAACATTTGAATTATAGGAGTCCCAGAAGAAGAAGAGAAAAGGGGCTGAAAAAATATTTGAAGAGATTATAGGTGAAAACTTACCTAATAAGGGAAAGGAAATAGTCGATCAAGTCCAGGAAGCACAAAGGGTGCCATA
Organism: Aethalodelphis obliquidens; assembly: GCF_003676395.1. Lineage (NCBI taxonomy): Eukaryota > Metazoa > Chordata > Mammalia > Artiodactyla > Delphinidae > Aethalodelphis > Aethalodelphis obliquidens. Next base: position 43,581,137 of record NW_020837952.1, on the reverse strand, counting down.
CAGGATAAATCCGAGACACATATTAAACAATCAAAAATTAAATACAAAGTAAAAATATTAAAAGCAACAAGGGAAAAACAATAACTAACATACAGGGAATCCCCATAAGGTTAACAGCTGATCTTTCAGCAGAAACTCTGCAAGCCAGAACGGAGTTGCAGGGCATACTGAAAGTGATGAAAGCGAAAAACCTACAGCCAAGATGACTACACAGCAAGGATCTCATTCAGAATTGATGGAGAAATTAAAACCTTTACAGACAAGCAAAAGCTAAGACAATTCAGCACCACCAAATGAGCCTTACAACTAATGCTAAAGGAACTTCTCTAGGCAGGAAACACAAGTGAAGGAAAAGACCTACAATAACAAACCCCAAACAATTAAGAAAATGGTAATAGGAACATACTTATCGATAGTTACCTTAAATGTAGATGGATTAAATGCTCCAACCAAAAGACATAGACTGACTAAATGGATGCAAAAACAAGACCCATATATATTCTGTCTACAAGAGACCCACTTCAGACTTAGGGACCATAGAGACTGAAAGTGAGGGGATGGAAAAAGATATTCCATGCAAATGGAAATCAGAAGAAAGCTGGAGTAGCAATTCTCATATCAGACAAAATAGACTTTAAAATAAAGATTATTACAAGAGGCAAAGAAGAACACTAGGTAATGATCAAGGGATCAATGCAAGAAGAAGATATAACGATTATAAATATTTAAGGAGCACCTCAATACATAAGGGAAATGCTAACAGTCATAAAAGGGAAAATCGACAGTTAAAACAACCGTAGTAGGGGACTTTAACACCCCACTTTCACCAATGGACAGATCAACCAAAATGAAAATAAATAAGGAAACACAAGCTTTAAATGCTACATTAAACAAGATGGACTTAATTGATATTTATAGGATATTCCATCCAGAAACAACAGAATACACTTTCTTCTCAAGTGCTCATGGAACATTCTCCAGGAGAGATCATATCTTGGGTCACAAATCAAGCCTTGGTAAATTTAAGAAAATTGAAATCATATCAAGTATGTTTTCCGACCCCAACACTATGAGAATAGATATCAATTACAGGAAAAAGTCTGTAAAAAATACAAATACATGGAGGCTAAACAATACACTACTTAATAACCAAGATACCACCAAAGAAATCAAAGAGTAAATCAAAAAATCCCTGGAAACAATTGACTATGAAAACATGAACCAAAACCTATGGGTTGCAGCAAAAGCAGTTCTAAGAGGGAACTTTACAGCAATACAATCCTACCTTAAGAAATAAGAAACATCTCAAATAACCTAACCTTATACCTAGAGCAATTAAAGAACAACAAAAAGCCCCCGAAGTTAGCAGAAGGAAAGAAATCATAAAGACCAGATCAGAAATAAATGAAAAACAAATGAAGGAAACAATAGCAAAGATCAATAAAACTAAAAGCTCTTTCTTGGAGAAGATAAAAAAAAATTGATAAACCATTAGCCAGACTCATCAAGAAAAAGGAGAAAACTCAAATCAATAGACTTAGAAATGAAAAAGGAGAAGCAACAACTGACACTGCAGAAATACAAAGGATCATGAGAGATTACCACAAGAAACTATATGCCAGTAAAATGGACAACCTGGAAGAAATGGACAAATTCTTAGAAAAGCACAACCTTCTGAGACTGAAAGAAATAGAAAATATAAACTGACCAATCACAAGCACTGAAATGGAAACTATGATTAAAAATCTTCCAAAAAACAGAAGCACAGGACCAGATGGCTTCACAGGCGAATTCTATCCAACATATAGAGAAGAGCTAACACCTGTCCTTCTCAAACTCTTCCAAAATATAGCAGAGGGAGGAAAACTCCCAAACTCATTCTCCAAGGCCAACATCACCCTGATACCAAAACCAGACAAAGGTGTCACAAAAAAAGAAAACTACAGGCCAATATCACTGATGAACATACATGCAAAAATCCTCAACAAAATACTAGCAAACAGAATCCAACAGCACATTAAAAGGATCATACACCATGATCAAGTGGGGTTTATCCCAGGAATGCAAGGATTCTTCAATATATGCAAATCAGTCAATGTGATACACCATATTAACAAATTGAAGGAGAAAAACCATAGGATCGTCTCAATAGACTCAGAAAAAGCTGTCAACAAAATTCAACACCCATTTATGGTAAAAACCCTCCAGAAAGTAGGCATAGAGGGAACTTACCTCAACATAATAAAGGCCATATATGAGAAACCCACAGCCGACATTGTTCTCAATGGTGAAAAACTGAAACCATTTCCTCTAAGATCAGGAACAAGACAAGGTTGTCCACTCTCACCACTACTATTCAACATAGTTTTGCAAGTTTTAGTCACAGTAATCAGAGAAGAAAAAGAAGTAAAAGGAATCCAAATTGGAAAAGAAGAAGTAAAACTGTCACTGTTTGCAGATGACACGATACTTTACATAGAGACTCCTAAAGGTGTTACCAGAAAACTACTAATCAATGAATTTGGTAATGTACCAAGGTACAAATTAATGCAGAGAAATCTCTTGCATTCCTATACACGAATGATGAAAAACCTGAAAGAGAAATTAAGGAAACACTCCTTTTTCCATTGCAACAAAAAGAATAAAATACCTAGGAATAAAGCTACCTAAGGAGACAGAAGACTTGTATGCAGAAAACTGTAAGACACTGATGAAAGTAATTAAAGATGATACAAACAAATGGAGAGATATATCATGTTCTGGACTGGAAGAATCAACATTGTGAAAATAACTATACTACCCACAGCAATCTGCAGATTCAATTCAACCCCTATCAAACTACCAATGACATTTTTCACAGAACTAGAACAAAAATGTCACAATTTGTATGGAAACACAAAAGACCCCGAATAGCCACAGCAATCTTGAGAAAGAAAAACGGAGCTGGAGGAATCAGGCTCCCGAACTTCAGACTATACTACAAAGCTACAGTAATCAAGACAGTATGGTACTGGCACAAAATCAGAAATATAGATCAATGGAACAGGATAGAAAGCCCAGAGATAAACCCACACACATATGGTCATCTTAATTTTGAAAAAGGAGGCAAGAATATACAAAGGAGAAAAGACAGCCTGTTCACTAAGTGGTGCTGGGACAACTTGACAGCTACATGTAAAAGAATGAAGTTACAGCACTCCCTAACACCATACACAAAAATAAACTCAAAATGGATTAAAGATCTATATGTAAGGTCAAACAGTATAAAACTCTTAGAGGAAAACATAGAACACTCTATGACATAAATCACAGCAAGATCCTTTTTGACCCACCTCCTAGAGAAATGGAAATAAAAACAAAAAAACAAATGGGACCTAATGAAACTTAAAAGCTTTTGCACAGCATAGGAAACCATAAGCAAGATGAAAAGACAACCCTCAGAATGGGAGAAAATATTTGCAAATGAAGCAACAGACAAAGGATTAATCTCCAAAATTTACAAGTGTCTCATGCAGCTCAATACCAAAAAAAGAAACAACCCAACTGAAAAATGGGCAGAGGAGCTAAACAGACATTTCTCCAAAGAAGATATACAGATTGCCAACAAACACATGAAAGGATGCTCAACATCACTAATCATTAGAGAAATGCAAATCAAAACTACAATGAGGTATCACCTCACAGCAGTCAGAATGGCTATCATCCAAAAATCTACAAAGAATAAATGCTGGAGAGGGTATGGAGAAAAGGGAACCCTCTTGCACTGTTGGTGGGAATGTAAATTGATACAGCCACTATGGAGAACATTATGGAGATTCCTTAAAAAACTAAAGATAGAACTACCATACAACCCAACAATCCCACTACTGGGCATATACCCTGAGAAAACTGTAATTCAAAAAGAGTCATGTACCACAATGTTCATTGCAGCTCTGTTTACAATAACCAGGATATGGAAGCAACCTCAGCATCCATCGACAGATGAATGGATAAAGAAGATGTGGCACATATATACGATGGAATATTACTCAGCCATAAAAAGAAACGAAATTGAGTTATTTGTAGTGAGGTGGATGGACCTAGAGTCTGTCATACAGAGTGAAGTAAGTCAGAAAGAGAAAAACAAATACCATATGCTAACACGTATATATGGAATGTAAAAAAATTGGTTCTGAAGAACCTTGGGTCTGGACAGGAATAAAAACACAGACGTAGAGAATGGACTTGAGGACACGGGGAGGGGGAAGTGTAGGCTGGGACAAAGTGAGAGTGTGGCATGGACATATGTACACTACCAAGTGTGGAATGGATAGCTGTTGGGAGGTGGCCACATAGCACAGGGAAATCAGCTTGGTGCTTTGTGACCACCCAGAGGGGTGGGATAGGGAGGGTGGGAGGGAGACACAAGAGGGAGGAGATATGGGGATATATGTGTATGTATAGCTGACTCACTTTGCTATAGAGCAGAAACTAACACACCATTGTGAAGCAATTATAGTCCAATAAGGATTAAAAAAAAAAAAAAACTGGAAGTCAGAGCTAGAGTCTTGGTTGAATTCGGGTCCTTGTTTTTATTTTTTTCTTTTCTTTTTTGGCAAGAATGTTTTATAGGTGGCTCTGTATACTTCATATTATATCACAGCAAATGCACATAAAGCCTGTTTACCCCACTTTTAGTAATACTTACTTTCCTTAGTGGATTCAAATTCTCATAGCCTAATCTTTCAAATTTATACTTTCTCATCGACTTTTCACCTAATGGCTTTAGTAGTGATTGGTTGTCCCTGCCTATATCCATTACTTCATTAGAAATTTTAAAACGGTGATGTTGTCATTGTATAATAACTTATTGTTTTATTACATCTGTTTCTTCTATAATAAAATAACTGTCGCCCACAAATAACAACAACAACAACAACAAAATGTCTAGTGGAGTGTTCAGCATCTCTGCACCTGAACCATTCAGCTGTGCTGCACACCCATATTCAGCAAAATGCAATCCCTGAAGATAACTCTCTTCCTTACACAAAGTTAAGAACCATCTACTGTGGCTTTATCATCTCTTTACTGTGAGTGTGTGTTGTGGGGGAGGTGTGATGGGTTTTAGTTCCTTCTCTACGTAGATTAGGAGAAGAGTAAGGAGGGAATGATTATAGATAAAAAGCAGAAGAAGTTTAAAGACTGAGCTGTTTGCCGATCCACTGTTCAGAGTTCAGAGAGGTGAGGAAGAACCAGGACAGGAGACCAAGAAGCAGTGACAGAAGGAAAACCGGAAAGTGGTGCCCTAAATGCCAAATGAAGAAATTGTTTAAGAAGGAAGGAATGCTTGGCTATGTTAAATGCTGGTCAAAGCTCAAAAAGGTGAGGAGTGAAAACTGACAATCAGATTTAAGGATAAGGACATGTTTGGTGACCTTGAAAACAGCTTCAATGGAGTAGTGTGGACAAGACCTTTTTGAAATGGGGCACAAGAGAGAATGAAAGGTGAAACATTGGATAGAATGAGCACAGACAACACTTTCAAGGAGTCTTACATCAAAAGGTAAGCTAGCTACGTAATTTACAATCCAAACGAACACATTTGAAAAGGGTACTATTAATAATTAAACAAAGATTTAATTAAATAATTAAGTGTAAACTGCAACTGTCATGGCAAACTGAAATAAATGTTATTTTGTGGACAAAAGGAGAGACAGAGGGCTATGGCTGGAAGAGAAGTGGAAGAAAAAGTGGTGGTTGATTAGTTTTTTTAAGAAGGGAGAAATAATAGCTAATAGAAATGATCCGGTAGGGAGGGAAAGTTTTATGATAGAGGAGGGAAAGGACATATTTAGAGCAACTTCTTTGATTAGGGAAGAGGGGATAGTATATTGTGTAAAGGGAAAGGCTGGTTTTAGCCAGGGGCATGGATAGAAGGCAAAGAACATGGGGACAAACTCACGTAGATGAGATAATGTCATGGGAGCTTGTGGAAATTTTCTTATGAAGGTTATTGTAATAGTGAGGACATTTACTAAGAATGAGGATTAGGGAGAAGTTATTGGAGATTTTGAGAGAGAGATATGAAATGGTTTTGTTTTTTTGTTTATGTTTTTGTTTTTAAAGGATTTATTTATTTACTTATTTATTTGGCTGTGTCGGGTCTTCGTTGCGGCTTTCGGGCTTCTCTCTAGTTGTGGTGCGTGGGCTCAGTAGTTGCTGCACGCAGGCTCTCTAGTTGTGGCCCACAAGTTTAGTTGCCCTGCGGCATGTGGGATCTTATTTCCCCAACCAGGGATCGAACCCACGTCCCCTGCATTGGAAGGCAGATTCTTAACCACTGGACCACCAGGGAAGTCCCTGATAAAGTTTCATAGGAGAAAGAATGAATGGAGTAGACAAACACAATATGATTGCAAGCACCATTCAGGTCCAGTTGCATTTAATCACCATGTGTTTTAAGTAAGATCGATCAACATGATTGTGTGTTTTTCTTAATCCACGTTTTACTGTGCAACTCTGGTCATGAAGAAAGCTGAAAATGGGATTTAATCAGGGTTTATTGTTTAGCCAAGTGCAATAAAGTAAGAGAAAGGGAAGGGAACTCAGAGTGTATGCATGGGAATTATTTCATCATTAGGCCATTTAATAACTTTTATCATGATGTCATCATCTGACCATATATATCAATAGTTTAACCCGGGATATTGGTTTCATAGGGCTTCTGTAACAAAATACCACAAACAGTGCTTTAAAGTAACAGAAATGTGTTGTCTCACAGTTCTGGAGGTTAGAAATGTGCAGTCAAGGTGTTGGCAGGGCCATGCACCTGTTCTACCTTCTGGTAGCTCCAGGCGTTCCTTGGCTTGCGGTAGCATAATTCAAATCTCTACCTCTGTTGTTGCATGGTTGTCTTCCCCTTGTGTGTCAGTGTTCAGATTTTCCTCTTTTTATAAGTACAACAGTCATATTGGATTAAGGCCCACCCTAATGACCTCATCTTAACTTGATTACATCTGCAAAGCCCCTATATTAAAATAAGATCTCATTCACAGGTACTGGGGAGTACTAGGACTTCAACATAGCTTTAGAAAGGACACAATTCAACCTATAATATCTGAGTAAAGAGAGAGAAGTAAGGACATGAGGGGGTAAGAGATGATAAAATAGTGGTAGGATCAATGGATTGTAGATCCCAGTAGTACTGAAGGGTGTTTGGAGTTGGGATTCTAGAAATAATGTAGAGGTTGGAGGATGGAATGTTTGAAATTGAGATTATGTAGAGGTTAATTAATGGTAATGAAAGATCTATTAATAAAATGATTTTAGGAATGAGTAGCTAACAAAGAGTGAAAGGCAATATCATTGGAAGAGGGGAGACCAGAGAACTGAGAGGTCAGGGCGTTGGATGGTTCATCAGTGAGAATCTTAAAATCCCCAAGATTAACGACAGGAGGAGTCTTAGAGTGAAGTGATCCAGGAGCTAAAATGTTCAAGGATCAAGGAGGAGTAAACTGTGGGGTTGGAAGGTAACATCAATAAGAGTGGGTAATGGATGCTGTGGTCTGATGGTACAAGATTCAAAGGTGACTTTTTCAAAAGAGGAGGGAGGGAAAATGTTCTGGAGGCATTAATAAATTACAGAACACCTACCCCACCTCTAGGCTCTGTGATATGAAGACTGTGGAAGGAAAAACTGCCACTACTTGACGCAGGGGCCTTAGGAGAGAGACGGATTTCAGTAAGATAAAGTCAGTAAAAGGAATATTTAAAGAAGACATTAAGGAAATGTGATTTTGCTGATAATTGAGTTCCAGAAGGACTCACGGGGGAAAGGTTTTGGGTGCTGGAGAGAGATGGAAGATTGAATCAGGAAAGGTGATGTACAGATCAGTATAGGGATTAATGGCTGGAGAGTGAGGGATGTGTAAGGAGAGCATGGCTTGTGATGAATGACATAAATAGGGATCAAGGGTATAAGGATGTTTGTTCTTTGGGTCCCAGAGATAAAGGCAGTGGTGAGGCTATGAGTCTTAAAGGAAATAGAAGTGTAGTCTTGCCTGGATCCCATAAGATTTGGAAGCTCCCATTTGATTTTGGCTGATGGATAATACACGGAGGCTTGCAGAGCATGCTCTGGCTCTAACACATGGACTCTCTCTTGACTGCTTTATAGCAATTATCAATATTCAAAATAATCTTATATATTCATTTGCTTGTTTACATGTTTTCATTCTTCCACACTAGAAATTACAATCTTTGAGGGCAGGTTTATTGGCTGTCTTCTTCATTCTCACAGCACTGGTGCTTAGAACCGAGCTTGGCACATAGCACTCAATAAATATGTTGACTGGTGAAAATATCAAAATTCCATTCTCTCAATCTAATGATGGGTTTAAAGCCTTCTGAAGACACTCCTTCAATTAAACCCCATCTCCCTCACATCTTCAAACTCTTACTATCAGATCATTTATCAGCATTCAAACATAGACTTGTGGGGACTTCCCTGGTGGTCCAGTGGTAAAAAAAATCCTCCTTACAATGCAGGGGACAAGGGTTCAATCCCTGGTCAGGGGACTAAGATCCCACATGTTTTGAGGCAACTAAGCCTGCATACCACAACTACTGAGCCCCATGTGCCCTAGAGCCTGCGCACCACAACTAGAGAAGAGAAAACCCGCAAGCCACAACTAGAGAAGAGAAAACCCACATGCCACAACTAGATAGAAGCCCGCACGTAGCCACGAAGAGCCTGTGGGCCACAACGAAAGATCCTGCCCACATGCCTCCATGAAGATCCCACATGCCAGCAACTAAGACCCAATGCAGCCAAAAATAAATAAATAAATAAATAATACATCTTTTAAAAAATATATACTTGTATTTCCCATCCTTAAATTAAAAAACAAAAAACTTCACTTGAGCCTTTGTGTCTCTCCAGTCTATCTCCAAGATATTGTTCCAATCTTCTTCATGGCCAGACTTCTCAGAAGAGTTACCTAAAACAAGCTGTCTCCACTTCCTCACATTCTCTTTATTCTCAATTCCACTGCAACCTGAAGTTCCACCCCCACCAACACTAGTCAACTGAAACTGTTTTTGTTATCATTGGCCTCTATGTTGCTATATCTAATGAAAATGTGCATGTCTTCAACTTATGAGACTTTTTGCAATTTTGGACACAACTGAATACTCCCTTCTTGCTCTTGGCTTCCATGATTCCAACACTCTCCTGGTTTTCCTCTTAATTCATTGCTTGTTTCTTTTATATCTCCTTTATTTTCTTCTCTATCCAACCTTTGTGTGCTGGAATTTCATTTTTCTTTTCTTAGGTAATGCCATTCATTTACTGTAGTTTTAAATATCTTCTATATGCCAAGACTTCCAAAAATATATCTCCTGCTCAGACCACTATTCTGAACTTCTTAACATCTTCACTTGGATGTTTCATAGGCATCTCACACAATGTTCAAAATAGAGCTCTTGGTCCCTCTTTCCCTTTCTCTTCTCCCCACGTTAAAATGCAACATGATAATCTTTTGGTGTCTCTCATTTTAGTAAATGGCACTACCACCCACTCAGCCAAAAGTTTGGATCTTTGTTTCTCCAGTCTCCCTCAACTTATCCTCATATACGTGCAATCCATCAGCTTGTCCTATTGAGTCTCTCTACACATATTTCCAATTTATCAATTGCTTGCCATTTTTATTTACACTTCTTCCCAGTCCAAACAATATGATTTCTTACCTTCAATAGCCTCTCAGTTTCCATCCTTGCCCTGCCTCCCATCTGCTGTTTTAAAGAGCAACCAGAATGATCTTCTTAAAATAGAATGCAGATATGTCATTCCTCTACTTAAAATATATCACCGATTTTCAATATACTTAAAATAAAACTCCAAATCCCTAACATGGCTCATGAGACTCAGCACAATCTGACTCCTGCCTCATCTAACTTGTGTTTATCTCCAGCCTTAAAGAAATGTTCCCATGTTGTTCCTTCTGTCTGTAATGCTCTTCTCCCAATTCTTCACCTGTCTAAACATTGTTTTCAGGTAGCAGCTGAAATGTCATTTAAGCCTTTGGTTTTTAATATAATTTGCAGAGATACTTATCAAAAACAAGTAATTAGACTTAACTTTGTTTCACTTGATTACCAGCTCTTTCATAACATGATTTCCCCTTTTTGAGTTGCTTTGATTCTTCTCTCAGTCATCTGCAATATTTTCAAGAAAAAATTTCAGGACAGGTATATGGGTAGTATAGTTTTTCGAAGTATTTTTATGTCTGAGAATATGTCCTCATAAAAACTCATAGTTTAGTGGGTTGGGTTTTTTTAATTTTTATTTATTTTTGGCTGCGTTGGGTCTTTGTTGCTGTACATGGGCTTTCTCTAGTTGCGGTGAGTGGGAACTACTCTTTGTTGCAGTGCGTCGGCTTCTCATTGCGGTGGCTTCTCTTGTTGCGGAGCACGGGCTCTAGGCATGCAGGCTTCAGTAGTTGTGGCTCACGGGCTCTAGAGCTCAGGCTCAGTAGTTGTGGCTTAGTTGCTCCGCGGCATGTGGGATCTTCCAGGACCAGGGCTTGAACCCATGTCTGCTGCATTGATAGGTGGATTCTTAACCACTGTGCCACCAGGGAAGCCTTTTAGTGCCTTTTAGTGGGCTTTTATTTTGGGGTTACAATATTTTCTCCCTCTCATGAAAGAGGCACTGTTCGTTGCCTACCCAATAGCCATTTCCCCTTCTTCCTTATTAAGAGAACTCTGGTTTTGTTTGGGTAATCTATCGTTCTCCACCCCGTCACGCACTATACTAACTAAGCCAACTGCATTGCCCTTATAAGTGATTGGCTTAGGAAAGGGTATGTGACACAACACTAACCAGTGAGATTCTTCTTCTGCTTGATGTTGTCATGTCTACATGTAATGCCTGGAACTTCAGGACCACCTTATGAACAAGAGGATGATTAACTCAGGGCAAGACTGATCCCCTGAGCTTGGCAAAGAATGATGGAAAGAACTTAGATCCTTAAACTACTAAAATAACCAATCTCAGAGCCAGTTTAGAAATTCTTATGTGAGATAATAAATCTGCTTTATTGTTTATATTAGTTGTGTTGCGTTTTCTATTTCTTGGAACTAAAAATTTCCTGGTACATAACTTTAACTCTATATGTTATTCCATTGCTTCTTCAGGGAAATATGAGGTCAGCATGATTCTTGTTCCTTGAAATATAACTTGTTTTGTTGACTGATTACTAGAAATACTTTTTAAAAATATTTATTTATTTGGTTGTGCCAGGTCTTTGTTGCAGCTTGCCGCCTCCTTAGTTGTGGCATGTGAACTCTTAGTTGCAGCCTGCATGTGGGATCTAGTTCCCTGACCAGGGATCGAACCCGGGCCCCCTGCATTGGGAGGGCGGAGTAGTCCTATTCACTGCACCACCAGGGAAGTCCTGCTAGCAATATTTTAAAAAATATCTAAAATTTTAAAATGTCCTGACAGCATGTATAGACGTTGGTCTCTATTTTTCTTGGCCCTTGGCATTTTAACTTGGCAGATTCAATTCTAACACTGAAAGTTTTCTTCAGTTATTTCAATAATTCTTGCTTCTTTTCCTGATCCTTCTGCTGATTTTGCTTTAAATTTATGGCCACCGAACACTCCTAAGCCGTCAGGGCTGCCTTCTAATCCCTCTGTATTCACAGGTCTACTCTTCAACTATTTTATGCTTCCCTCCTCTTTCCACAAACCTCCAACACTCCTTCTCCTCTCCTTCCACTCAAGCCCATGGCTTTGATTATTATTTCACTGTGAAGATGGAAATAAAAGAGAATTTCTACAGTTGTTGGTCTTCTCTGTCCATACTCACTTCCTAGGTGATCTCTTCCAGTCTCATGGATTTAAATACCACAAATGCACTGACTAGTCCCAGATTCATATAACTAGCCTTAACTCTTCCCTGGACTCCAAACTCATATATTCAACTTCTGGGTATTTCTTAGTCTATCCTTGGCGTCACTAGGCTTACCATGCACAGAGAAGGAGACATCAATTTTGATAATTTGAGATTAGTACCTTTCATCAAGATTTTCTATTTTTTAAGTGTAGAATTACATGTGATATTTTAAAAATAATTTTGTTTGGATGCCATTAGTTTTTACTTCATTTATTTTCTTTCTTCCTATTGTATGATTTCTCAGAGAAAGGTTTGAGGTTGTTTTACTTTAAAAAAGATATTTACTAGTCACAGTCATTCAGGATCTATGTTAGCCATTTTCAGGTGTGTAATTTAATAATTTTGGTGAAAAAAATTATTTTTTCTTCTAGTGATCATTTGAAAAGATGTTGATAAAATATATGCTTTATCTCTTCTATAATTTTACCAGCTTTCAGTATCATGCTTATTAGCCTTTAGCTTCTGCAATCTATTTTTTTGTGTTTTGAAAATGGAAACATCTGTACATCTTCAGTCTTCTGGCAAGTCTTGTGTTCTTCTCCATTTCTCAAAATTACTGACAATGATTCTGTCATTACATCACCTAGTACTATGTTTTATACTCATGGATGTAATTCATCCATGGCTGAAGACTGTAACCAGTTTAAAGGAAATATGTGTATTCTTACTATGCTTCAATTGTCTCATAATCATGTTTATTTATCCCTCTTAAATTTGAAAATTTTTCTTAATGAATATAAGCAGCACAGTAGTTAATAATAGTTTACTGCCTCAGACAACAGACTTTTCCATCTATTTTTTCCACATCCAGTAAAAATATCCAAAATGATCTAATTATCATCTTTGTTTTAAACTGTAGTAAAGAATACATTTTAAAGAAAGATTAATCATCCTTTTTTGCCTATTATTGTATTTAAATTTAGATAAATTGTATGTTTCAATGGAAGTTATCAAACATGATTATTTTTCTCTAAACATTATCCCATTCTTCAAGATTAAAAATGAAAGAATTCATAAGGATAGACATATAGATCAATGAAACAGAACTGAGAATCCAGATATGGACTCACACTTATGTGGTCAATTGATTTTCAGTAAAGGTATCAAAGAAAGTCAATTGGAAAAGAATAGGCTTTTCAAGAAATGTTTTTGGAATAACTGTATATCCACATGGAAAAGAAATGAACTTTGATCTTTCTTCAAACCATACACCAATATTAATTCAAAATAGATCACAGACCTAAATGTAAGGGCAAAAACACATACATCCTACAGAACAAAGCATAGGAGAAAACCCTTCATGACCTTGGGACAACACACAAATAGCATGAACCATAAATTTAAAAAATGTTAAGTAGACTTCAAAAAAATTAAAATCTTTTGCTTGTTAAAATCATTAAGAAAATGAAAAGACAAACTACAACTTGGGAAAAAATATTTGTAAAGCATATGTCTGACAAAAGACTTGTGTCCACATCTAATTAAGAATTTTTACAACTCAATAATGATATAAATAACTCAGTTTTAAGAAACAGGAAAAAGATCTGTATAGGTACTTAACAAAAAAAGATGCTCAACTTGATTGGTCATTAGGGAAATGCAAATTATAACCACAGTAAGATACTCCTATACACATGTTAGAATTTCTTAATTTAAAAAGACTGAAACATCAAGTGTTGGCGAAGATATGGTACAACTGGAACTCTCATACATTGCTAGTGGAATTGCAAAGTGGTGCAGGTACTGGAAAACAGTTTGTCAGTGTCTTAAAAATTGAAATGTACACCTACTACATGACCCAGCAATTCTACTCCTACGGGTTTACCTAAATGAAGTGAAAATATATGTCCATACAAAGATTTGTACCCAAATGTTCATAGCATCATTATTCATAATAACCAAACAATAGAAACAACTCAAATATCTAGCAACTGGTCCATGTATAAACAAAATGTGGCATATACATTCAACAGAATACAACTGCAAGGAAAGCAGAATAAACTACTGATATACAGAACAATGTAGAAGTATCTCAAAAACATAATGATAAGTAAAAAAATGAATGACACAAAACACATATGAAATATGAACATGAAGTTCTGGAAAAAGCAAAAACGTAACAGCAGAAAGCAGATCAGTGCTTGCCTTGTGGCTGGGGGTGAGGCACAGCTTGACCACAAAAGGGCATAAGGGAATTTGGAGGGTTGATTAAAGTGTTCTAAAACTTATTTCTGGTTGTGGTTGCACAACTCTATACACTCATTATAACCATAGTACTTTACACTTAAAATGGGTGAATTTTATGTTATATAAATATGCTTCAAAATGATCTTAAACGTGTATACATTAAACCTTAAGGGGGGTTCTCTTAAAAAAAAGGATTGCTATGCAGCAAATAACTTGTTGCTGATAAGCATCAATTAAAAATGCTTAACAAGGCTTCCCTGGTGGCGCAGTGGTTGGGAGTCCGCCTGCCGATGCAGGGGATGCGGGTTCGTGCCCCGGTCCGGGAGGATCTCACATGCCGAGGAGCGGCTGGGCCTGCGCGTCCGGAGCCTGTGCTCGGCAGCGGGAGAGGCCACAACAGTGAGAGGCCCATGTACCGCAAAAAAAATTAAAAAAAAAAGCCTCACGATACATATTCTACAAAACATAATTATCTCTGTGCAGTACAGTTTTAATAAAAATCTTAATCGTATTGTAAATAATTTGATACCTATCATGAATTGAGTAACAGACAATGAATTGTGGGATTATGAATTTAATATAATAGTAAAGTTTCCAGTAAAAGTCATTTATTTGGAGTTTAGTTGTCTCTTTATCTCATATGTCTATAACAAATTCAGGAATGTGTAAGTAATCAAAAATGTATTTGTACAGCTAATTTTGAGATCACAATGTCTATACTTTAAAATTACAGATATATTTTTAAGGGAAATGTTGGTTAAATCACCCGAAAAATATAGTACATTATTTGCCAAAATTAATAGAATAATTTACACATGGAATAAAAATGTATAAATGAATAAATCTATAGTTATTTATTACTTTCATCATCTTTGGCTCCTCTACCTAGCTTCATCTACTATTAGAAGAATACATTTTTTAATTTACTTCTTGTTCTGGACCAAAACTTCTCTATGTCCTTCCATGTCTCTACAAATGACCCAATTTCGTTCCTTTTTATGGCTGAGTAATATTCCATTGTATATATGTACACATCTTCTTTATTCATTCCTCTATTGATGGACATTATGTTGCTTCCATGTCCTGGCTATTGTAAATAGTGCTACTATGAACACTGTGGTGCATGTGTCTTTTGGAATTATGGTTTTCTCTCGGTATATGCTCAGTAGTGGGATTGCTGGGTTATATGGTAGTTCTAGTTTTAGTTTTTTAGGGAACCTCCATACTGTTTTCCATAGTGGCTGTATCAATTTACATTCCCACCAATAGTACATGAGGGTTCCCTTTTCTCCCCACCCTCTCCAGCATTTATTACACGTGGAATCTAGAAAAATGGTATAGATGATCTTATTCGCAAAGCAGAAATAGAGATACAGACATAGAGAACAAATGTATGGATACCAAGGGGGGAATGGGGGATTGGGAGGAATTGGGAAATTGGGATTAACACATATACACTGTTGATACTATGTATAAAATAGATAACTAATGAGAACATACTGTATAATAACAGAGAGCCCTTCTTAATGCACTGTGGTGACCTAAATGGGAAGGAAATCCAAAAAAGAGAGGATATATGTATATGTATAGCTGATTCATTTTGCTGTACAGTAGAAACTAACACAACATTGTAAAGCAACTATTCTCCAATAAAAATTATTTAAAAAAAGAATTAGGAGGAATATAGGAAAATGGGAAGATGAAATACTACACCTCTTTAGTCCTATAAGATGGCACCTCTGCTAGATCTCTACTCCAAAACAGTAGTGGACATTCATTGGACAATTTACTTGCAGGTATATAGGCAAGAATTATTCTGCATTGCTATCAGTTATCTAGAACTCACAGAGTTCTGAAATAGCTTACAGGCAACAAAAGGCACAGAACCTCCACATAATCGGAATCACATAACCCAGAAGAGTGTGCTCTAAACAGTGCAAAGTTCTCCATTAAAGCACATTCCCCCCTCTGCAATCCTAAGAAGGGGCTATTTACCCAGATGAGCAAAGATTTTGTTCAGATAAATTCATTTTAAGGAAGTTCCTGAAGGAAACAGTGAAATTATTTATTGGTTCATAGAATTGTCTTCCTGGGAAAGAATTTCCTGGAGTAAATTTAAAAGTCATGTTGACACAGGTGACCTCAGTTATCAGTACCAGTATTTAAGCTGTATGGGTGTGGGTGGTCTCAATTTTCTATCCCAGGATGGGGGTGAGGTGAGGAACCCTGTTATCCTTAATTCCCCCTCTCTTCATATTTGAAATGCCTCATCCTTCTCTTAAGGGCCTAAGATTTTGGAAGCCAAAAGCCAGGAAGAGAACTTGAGGTTATTTACCGGGTACCTCCTTTGAGAAATGGGATACGTTATTTATTTATTTATTTATTTATCATGGGAGATGGGTTGCTGAAGGTGAGGAACAAAGGGAAAAGGGAATGGGAGAGGAGGATTTTTTTGTTTGTTTGTTTTATCTTACCACATTCTTACAAGTATAAAGTGATGTATATCTAGAGAAGAAGGTTATACAGTGGAATGAGTTTTAAATGTTTTATGTGGGGGGTGTTTTTAATGTGTTGATCTCTTTCATAGTGTTTTAAAAAATTAACTATTTTAATAATTATTATTTTAAAAATAAATAATTACTAAAATAAATTTTAAAATTAATTATTTTTAAAATTAATTATTTTAATAATTATTTTTAAAATTAATTAATTAATTTTTGGCTGCTTTGGGGCTTCGTTGCAGTGCACAGGCTTCTCAATGAGGAGCACAAGCTCTAGGCATGCGGGCTTCAGTAGTTGTGGCATGTGGGCTTCCATAGTTGTGGCTCACAGGCTCTAGAGCATGGGCTCAGTAGTTGTGGTGCACAGGCTTAGTTGCTCTGTGGCATGTGGGATCTTCCCGGACCAGGGCTCAAACCCATGTCCCCTGCATTGGCAGGTGGATTCTTAACCACTGTGCCACCACAGAAGCCCAGTTCATAGTGTTTTAAGAGAAGTAGTTCACTGAGTCCCTACCTACCCTAGCAGTTTGAATGTCTCAGTATTTTCTTTCCCCATCCTTCCCAAATTCCCTGGACTCTCTGGAATTTTCTCTATGCTGCTTCTATAATTATAGATACTAGAAAATAATTTCATTGTTTTCTAGACTCTAGGTGTTTACAATATTTTTCTTATCAAGCTGGGCTTCAGTAATCATCTTTGCTTATAGGTTCCTTCACCTAAAACAACATATTCCAACCAGGAAACATACAAGTGAAATACTTCTTTCAGTTCGCATATTCTGTAAATGGTTTAATTCTTTGTTCTCCTTCATTCATATTCTTAGAGCAAACTTATTTGAGTCAAGTAAATATCTGTACTTTTCTATTAGAGCATGTGATCCTATTTATTAAATGGACACTTCATAGCTACTGAAAATCATCGTAAAACTGGGTTGCCACAGACTTCTCAGGCTCCTTCTAAGTTTCTGAACACATAGAAATTG
Source organism: Aethalodelphis obliquidens (assembly GCF_003676395.1). NCBI lineage: Eukaryota > Metazoa > Chordata > Mammalia > Artiodactyla > Delphinidae > Aethalodelphis > Aethalodelphis obliquidens. The sequence goes on along the minus strand of NW_020837952.1, from coordinate 43,563,527 downwards.
CCACTTGTCATGGTCTTTCAGAGAAAAGAGAAGGCTAAGCCATCTGTATTTGGCTTTTGGTTTGAAGCTCTCAAAGTGTTGAAAATGAAGAAATATTGTACCATAGTTACAAAATTATAACATATTTTAAATCCTTATGTTTCACAAGAAAAAAAACAAAAAAAATGGGCTGATAGTTTTTAAGAAAAGCAATTCCATGATTGAGAGAGTATTGGGGGGGGGTCCTTATCTCTCCTCTTTCCTGTTTAGACTAGGTCCCTGCAAAAGTACTGAGAGTTTCATATACTTTTATGTATGAATTATAGTAATAATGCATTTATTGATGTAGTATTGATTATTGATGTATTTATTAATACTACCACAGTATTTTTCTAATTTTACTGTTTTTCTACATGCGTAGGAAACACATGCATACACATACATGTTTATACACATTTTGGATTTCTACGTCAAGCTATGAAACTTAAAAGTTTGACTCTAGTTTAGAAACAAAGCCTTGAGTAAAATTAATTCCAATTACTAGGATGTTTAAAATACTCAGAACTCCCCCAAAGAGAAAATTTTTATGATCCTCATAAACAATATGATCACATGGATACTGAAGGGAAGTAATTTCTCCCTGATTACTATTGACTCTCAAAGGTGGTGAAGGAATTAACTCAAACATCTTGGATTACTTTATTACAGAATTGTAGTTGTGTATCCCTAGTAGATTTCTTATTTAAAATTTACCTTCAACATCAAATATTTCTGGATAACATTACATTAGATATGGATACTATAAAAATTGTACTAAATAATAATATAAAATGGATATTTAAAAAATTACTTGTTTAGATTTAACTGGCATTTATTGCATATCTACTAAGAGTCAAATGCCTTCACTTTTTAAATCTCATTTAATCTGATCCACAAAACATCCATCAACCCTCTTATGGACTGTATTGTGTCCCCTCTACATTCATACATTGAGGTCCTAACCCCCAGTACCTCAGAATGTGATTGTATTTGGAGATATGGTCTTTAAAGAAGTAGTTAAGTTAAAATGAGGTTATTAGAATGGGCCTTAATCCAATAAGACTGGTGTCTTTATAAGAAGAGATTAGGACATATGCACATAGAGGGAAGACTATGTGAAGCATAGGGAGAAGGTGGCCATCTATAAGCCAAAGAAAGATGCCTCAAAAGAAACCAACCCTGCCTTCAACTTGAAGACACTAGTCTCCAGAATTGTGAAGAAATAAATTTCTGTAGTTTAAGCCACCCAGTCTGTGGTACTTTGTTATGGCAGCCATAGCAAACTGATGAACTTGTAAAGGTATGTATTACACTTGTCTATGGACTGATGGCTCTAGAAGTTTTCTAAGCTAAGAAGAGGTCACACCAGGATTGAAACCCAGATCTTCTGACCACAGTTCTAGGTATGTGTGTGTGTTTAAATTACAAAACCGTAATTTGTGGTATAACAGAAAAAGTGCTTTGGAAAGCATTTAGGTACCAACGTAGAAGAAGACACATTTAGTCAGATAATGTTAGCTACAGAGTCCAGGAAAATCTCACAATTATTCCCCTTCTGTTCTTGGCTGAAAATCCAGCCCAGCTTGGTCCCCCAGTTGGCAGGCTTGGACCTCAGCTGGGTAATAGGAAGAAGATGGTCCATGAATATGGCAGGTGGGAGGACTTTGGATTGTGGTAAATAAATAGAGAATTAGTTGCACATGTTTCTTTGTTAGTGTAATAGAATTAAAAAGCATATGTATGCTGGACGATTATAGTTAGAATTAACTATTCATTTTTTCTCATTCAGCTTAGCTTTATTTTCAAGTTGTTTCATGCAGCTAACTCCCATTCTTATTCATTGATCCATAAAGTATACATAGACATTAAAAAACATACAAGCCATGGTTTATTTATTTTGTTTTTTTTTTTTTTCATATGAAGAAAGAGGGAAGCTCCTTTGAAGTGGGCAAATATCATCAATTAAAAAAGGAATCAGAAGAACTTCCCTGACGGTTCAGTGGTTAAGACTTCGCCTTCCAATGCAGGTGGTGTAGGTTCAATCCCTGGTGGGGGAGCTAAGATCCCACATACCTCACAGCCTAAAAACCAAAGCATAAAAAAACCCAGAAGCAATATTGTAACAAATTCAATAAAGACTTTAAAAAAAAATGGGAAAAGAACTCCTATTAAAAAAAAAAAGAATCAGAGAATATATGCAAGTGAAAAAACAACTTCATTTTTAGAAAAAGCATTTGTATAATACTTTATATAATTTTGAAATTAAGAACATTCAATAACAATAATACACTTAAATTCCATAAACAATACAAACATGATTAGGAGGTGTGAGTGAATTATTACAAGATAGGAGCAGAGGTAAAAGAAAAGATGGCAGGAGGTAACATAGGGATTTAGTTCTGAGAGTATAATTCCCAACTGCCTTCTAAAGAGCAAAGTGTACAGATTTCCAAACAGTGTTCTTCATGCAACACTCTTTTTCCACCTCCTGCTTCCCTTTGCCATATGTCTCTCAAGTCTCAGTTTAAGTATCTCCTCTGGAGACAAGTCTTCTGCTCATCTAAAGAAAGGATCTTTCTTGAGATATGAGAGAGTTAGAGATGATTTGCTGATGGGAAGCATTCCTTTCTGCCCAGGCTGGGCATATTTGGCTGCCTGAGGGGATAATTTGATTCCAGGCTCCTGCCCTCCTCTCCCCTCTAAACAATCAGGCCAAGCAAAGAAGTAGTATCCGCCAAAAGGGCTTTAGAATAAGTCACTCCTAAATCTGTAGGCTTATGGCTCATGGACCAAAACCTACCCATGCCTATATGGCCAGTAAACTAAGAACCTTTTTTTTCATTTTTATTTTTTTCTTTTCTTTATTTTTTCTTTTATTTATTTTGGCTGCGTTGGGTTTTCCTTGCTGCACGGGCTTTCTCTGGTTGTGGCGAGCAGGGGATACCCTTCGTTGCAGTGCGCGGGCTTCTCACTGCAGTGGCTTCTCTCTTGTTGCAGAGCATGGGCTGTAGGCACGCAGGCTCCAGTAGTTGCAGCGTGTGGGCTCAGTAGTTGTGGTGCATGGGCTTAGCTGCTCCGCGGCATGTGGGATCCCACACCAGGGATTGAACCCGTGCCTCCTGCATTGGCAGGAGAATTCTTAACCACTGTGCCACCAGGGAAGTCCCTGCATCTTTAAATGGCTTAAAAAAAGTCAAAAGAAGAATATTTTGTGACACGTGGAAATTATACAAAATTCAAATTTAAGTATACATAAATAAAGTTTTATTGGTTCACAGCCACACTCTGTTTTGAATATTGCCTATGGCTACTTTCATGCCACAATGGCGAGTTGAGTAGTGTGATAGAGACTGTGTGGCCCACAAAGCTGAAGATATTTACTCTCTGGCCCTTTAATGAAAAAGTGTGTGACCCAGGTGTAGGAGAAAGACAGAAGTAGAGGATGGGGCGTAAGAAGGAGGTATTAGCCCTTGAGAAACATAGATGAGATTCCAAAAGTGCATATTACATTGTTTGTGTCTTCTTAGTCACCCCTCTAGATATTGTGTAATAGGTTTATCAGGATGCTAGCTCTTTTCCTCAATGGAAAATAAATAGAGATGGTAAAAATTATTTATTTTTTGGCATTTCAGGGGTTTCTCTCTGTGAGAAATAGTTTGGAGACAAGACTACATTTTTCAGTGGGCTGTGTACTGGGTCACCTGTGGGGCACACAGGTTTTCAAAGGTAGTAGCACATAGGCAGGGGGGCTCTGAGAGAGGAGGAAGTTAATGATAGAATCAGCAGGATGGTGGTGGAATGTTGTGCAGTGTGATGTGATGGTCTTGGGGGAAACCCTTATTTTTCCACATCAAATTTCCCTAGGGGGGAAGAAACTTCTGCTCCTTTTTCCAAGAGGGAATTGTACTATAGCAAACACTTTTGCTTTCTTTCCCTACTTGCTTCCATTGGAATCACTTTACCAGTGGGTGTGAAAACTTTCCTTTAAAACAAGATACAGGTTCAATGCTGGCTTGCTTTCTCTCTTGCAGTGGGCTTTCTTCTGCTACCTAACAAGATGGTGGGCATACTTGGGCATCAGTACCTGTCTCAGGATGCTTTCCAAAGGCAGCCCTAGAAACCTATCATTCTCTCTGATCTTCTGATTCCATTTGTGAGACATGCTTTAGGCTGGGCTGGCTATATGAATTTTCAGATCTAACTTTCTCCACAGACAGGTCTCAGGATGCACATTTACAGAGAGGAAGTTCCTAGTCTCATTTTCAGTCTAGTTTTAGTATGGATCCCTGCACTTTGTGGGATATTAGATACTTACCTCATCCAGGTAATAAAGATGACACTCTAATGAGATGCTCATTTGGTTCCTTGTGTCTATTCGCAGTCGGTTAGAACCTGAAGAAGATGGGTGATTGACATTCCATGGCCTTCAACATTCATGACCATAAATTCAGAAAGACTGCAAATATGATGATATGCTTGGTGTCTGGGTTTCCTCAGGAAGATGATGAAGGGCAAAGTTTGTGCCATGTAGGCATGAGGAGACAAACTTAAATGGAATGCAGAAAGCAAGAACTTGGTGTTCTATTCAGATGTCTAATATCTTCATAGTATTCTGTAACCTGGAGCTGCTAACTTCTGTCCCACAGCCTATCACAGTCCCAGTTATGCAGAGTAACTGTAGAGCTCAAGATGGAGAAAGTAGATATTTTCCAAATCCACTCCCTAAATCACAGAGTTATCCTATCTTAGCTCAGCTGATAACTTGATGCTATAAGACATCATCTTCTCCTCTTCCTCACTGCAAACAGACCTTGGTATGCAGTTCTAAGACTGATCTTGATTCATGTTCCTTTACTTTATGTTTCCAAAGGCTTCTTATACTTGCTTTGTCTTTTGCTTTATCTTCCTTTTCTAGTCTCAACCCTAGTCCCTTCTTTTATTAGTCAACCCCAAGAGGAGTGACTTGCAATAATTCTCAACTTGCTTAAAAGTATACAGAATTACATCTGTGTATATCAGACTTTAGAGTAAGGGATTCGGAGCTTCTGCAGGAATTATAATATCTAGTATATATATAGATAATATTATGCTATTATGTACCAGGAACAATACTAGATTCTTTACTTTGTCTCATTTAAGCCTGACTGGTTTGTATGTGTGTATAAAACATATATACAATAATATCTAACAATATGTAATAAACATGCATAATGATATATATATATATACACAGTATATACAACATGTGTATATATACACAATATGTTATATATAAAAATAAATAAAAAGAGAAAAAATACTCTAGTATTGTTCCTGGTACATATATACATTTACTATAATTAATACTGTCCATTGAGAATAGCAAAAATAGATTTTGATGAATAAAAAAGGTTCAATTAGAAAAATGTGGAGAATAAATATATTTTTATTTTTGTTATTAAAACAGAATAGAAATTGATCTCAAATTTATCCCCATACTTGATTTCTAGCTTCAATTATGCATATAACTTAATGGACTAAGACCATATTTCATCATAGGCATACAATATAAGGCCAGTGGAAAGCATCAGACATAACTTCATTTTACATACGTGCCAACTGAGATCTAGCCTGTGCAATTGGTTCCCAAGATTTTCTGGCTCTTTCCACTACACACAGATGCAAAATACCTTGATGAAATCTGGATGTTTAAAAAAATCTGAATTTTTTTTTTTGGCCTCTCCAGATTTTTGGAAAAATGTTTTCACTTTTAATTTGCATGTTAGTTCCCATGCAGTCAAGCCTTTGTCCTCTTCAACAAGAAACTATGATGTAACTACAAACAAAGAGTTTGAAGTTGAAAACTGGCTTGGAGTATCATATACCACTAGAGTACCTGGAACTGTGGAACTGATTCTTGGAATAAATCATTACTAATGGTTTCCCATTGGGGGTTGGCCCTTCTGATCACTAACTCAGCCATGATGAAACGTTGCTTCTCAAAATTGTGGGTTCTTTTTAGCTCTGACCAACTGAATACTTATAGTATATTCTGGGATACATGTGTTTTGCTTAGGTGGCAACATTAGGAAAGTGGAAGAAGGATTTCTGTGTGCCATTTTCAAAATGAAATTAATGGCTCCTTACCTCTTGTTTCTTTAACTGGTCTGCTAGTCCCAGAATATCAGGGATCATATTATTATCATATATAATATCATCTTATTATTAAAACAGATTCAAAAACAAAAACAAAACAAAAACCCACTAGCTCAAAATCTACTTCCTTCAGGAAACCTCCCATAAGCAACCATAATATACCTAACACGTTGAACCATTCAAATAAAATCTCAGAATACTAAATTTCATTAAAAAATTTTAACATATACATTTGTTGTTACTTATCTCTGAATGTCTTTTAAGTTTTCTCCAGTTATTTACTTAAAATTTCCGCCTATAGCAGGCAGTCATGGATTTGAGTCTTGGCTCACTTTCTAGCTCCATGATTTTGGGCTAATCAGCGTCGTCATCTGTAAAATAAGGATAAAAATGGTACCCATCTCATGGGATTGTTATGAAGGCTGAGATAACATGAAGAAAACTTAGCATAGTACCTGGTACCTAGTAACCGCTCATCAAATGTCTGTGATGATTATTGTCTGTTCATTTTATTTTTTCATGGGGGCAGTAAGGTATATGGGGAAGAGCATGGGCTAGCAGTGAGTCAGTTTTGTGGTCCAGTTCTGTCAGCCACTTACTATGTGCAGCATCTTGAGAAATTTAATTAACCCTTTGACCCACTATTTCCTCATTACCAAAATGGATATATGGTAGTAATATCCAGTTCACTGAACTGTTGTGAGGAAAGTGCCCATTATGTCCCTTTCCTCCCAACTGATTACCAACAAGTTAACATTTATGAAGTCTATTCCAAGGGCAAGGCAACGCACAGGGTGTCACAGGAAGTTTCAAAAGAAAATAAATGCGTGTTCTCCATCGCGGGCAAGGAGAGCAGCTAACAAAATCAAGCCAACCATGCACAATGAATTGCTGATGAATATGCAAATTAAAGTGGGTGTCTAATCCATGCTCATTTATATTTTTTCCCAGTGTGAATGTGTTAGAATTTTCAATGAGAGCCTTTTTCCTGGTATTTTCACAAGTCAGCAGATCCTCAAAACCCAACTGAAATAGAGGACTGATGAAAGACCTTAGAAAAACTGGAACAGTCACAAACCATTCCAGTGGCCAGTGTCACAGAAACTAGAATAAAACAAACCTCTTCTTTCTAAGCAAGGGCAGGTCTCAGTCGTCTCTGGAGGTAAACGGAAGGACGAAAACCGGTCCAGTCACCCGGACACCGACATAAGCGGTGGCAGAGGGCTCCTTCCCAGCATCACCAGCCTCCCATCCCGGACATGGAGGATTTTCCTCAGCGTCGTGACTGACCCGAGGCGTGGCGCCGGGCCCGCCCGGCTGAGGAGTCGCAGCGGCCCGGAGAACTCCAGTCCTCACACGGTTAAATCTCTCCCAAGGAGACTGGAAGAGGGAGGGTCCCCGCCCCCGCCCACGAAAACCAGGAGAATCTCGTCCCGGCGCCCCGCCCCCATCTCCTCCCCCCCCCCAACTCTGGACGGACTCACTGGCCGCACCTGCCCGCGCGCACACGCCCCCCGCACGCCCTGGGCGCCAGGCCTCAGAGCTGCCGCCGCCGCAGCCGACGGACCTGGGCGTTCGCCCTCCCTATCCCATCCCCGAGCCACCTCCGCCATCGCCGCCCTCGGCAAGCGCCCGCCGCGGCTCGTCCTCACCGCCCGGCCTCGGCGCGGGCCGCGGCCGCTACAGCCACAGCCGCCGCGCTCCTCTCCGCCGCGGGCCGCGGACGCCGCCGCCTTAACCGCCGAGCGGGCCGGGCGCGAAAGCTGAGGAGAACCCGGGCCGGGGCGCGAGGGCGCGCGGGCCGCCGCCGCCGCCGCCGCGGGCGTTCGCGGTGCTCGGGCTCAGGCGAGGACGGTCTCCGTCTCCTCCTCCGACCTCCTCACTCCTCACCATCCTCCTCCCGCTCCTCAAAAGCACCCCCGGTCCCCACCCCCTCACGCCCCACCCGCGGGAACCAGGCCTCGGGAATTCAGGGGAGTGGCTGTGAGGGCGCGTCGCGGCTCCCAGCTCGGCCAGACCCTCTTCCAAGACATGGTCTGATTCTCATTGTGAAAGCTGCGCCCCGAAGAGGAGCGGAGAGTGGTGTCCCCGGCTGGGGGCTGCACGCATCTCCCGGTGCTGAAGCTCTGGCATTATCTTAGTGTGGGGCGGGGAGGGCCCTGGATTTGGGGCCAGTGGGGGTGGGAGGGGAGGAAGACCCGAAGGGGAAAGGACTCTGTGAGGGAGTCGGTGAGAGACTATGGGGAAGGACCAGGAGCTGTTGGAAGCTGCTCGCACTGGAAATGTGGCTCTGGTGGAGAAACTCCTGTCTGGCAGGAAAGGAGGGATCCTGGGCGGTGGATCCGGACCCCTGCCCCTGTCTAATCTGCTAAGGTAAGGACTGGAGCCGGCTCCGGGTCTGCACACCTCGTTGTGCATCGTGATGGTTACGTCCTGCGCCTCATGGTTATTGCACCTGGTGGCTGCCAGCGATTCATTCTTAAATTAGGTAGGAAAACAGAATGTGTGTATGGAGAGGAGGCATGAACCTCCCAGTCAGATTGATGCCTTAGATTCTTTGAGTAATTTTAAGATAGCCTTCCATCAATGCGTCGGTAGCTACTTTTCTCTGAGCTGTGGTGCAGAACTTACACATGTACTAGTGTTGCTGGAAGAATTTCTGCGTTTCACCCTCTTTACATCAGTGTTTATTATATATTTTCTGCTTCGAACCCGGCCTTTTTTTTTTTTTTTTGTCTACTTAAATGAAATTGGCAAAGAAGTATTGCGTGCGTGCAATTATCCTGCAAAAGCCACAGCCTTTGGTTGCTGCTACCCTTCCCTTGCAGAAGGCATTTGCTGTTCTGTGGGATATGATCCCACAAAATGAAGAAAGTGAACCTTCTGATGAGATGTCATCAGTACAGGGTGTGTGTAAAACTTGATGAGGCAGGTTAGGCAGCCCCAGCAGTACTTTCAGCCACCTGGACATGGCTGAGTGAAACTTGGTTATTATATCTCAGGATGAAGGATGCCAGGTCGGGATTGGGAAAGTGTATATGGAATATAGTAGAGGCCTTTTAATGGGAAGGTGTTCCAGGTGAGACTAATATTGCTTGGAGAATCTTTCTAAGATGACATTTAAAAAAATGTCAAGGTCTTTATTCAGCAGGCAGTACCTTGGAAATAGCAGTGTTGATTTGCATGTTTGAAAAAACAATTAACTTAAAAGTTGAATTGATGGGCAAATGAAATCAGTTGTGAGGGAGGAAGCCTGAAGAATATTCACTAGATAAAATTCAAGGAAAGCTATTTAGTTTTTAAAATCATGGCTATTCAGTTTACCCTGGATATTTTTGGAGGCATCAATCATCATTCATATCTTTACCCTAAAACATCTCTTAGACAGCTCAGCTGTACTTTAAAAAATTTTATAAGCTCAAGTGATTTTCTTGGTTTTTAAAAAATGTTTCTTGCTACTCTTGACAGGTGCTTAATACAAACTTTTGGGTGATGACATTGTGTTCTTTACACAAGTTTTCATATGTTGTGGTGGTCAGATAAAGCAGTTATTTACAGTCCTGGCCAATAGGGTAAATGAGAATATTTCTATTACAGTGTAATGACTTTAGTTGGAAAATAGTTGATAGGATTTTAGAAAACTCCAAGTGATCATCTATACTTGTTGACAGTGACATTTTATTGGAATGACAGTTCACTTCAGAACAATGAATATTTATGGGACATTTTTTTCATTAAGTCTTAGAAGTGATGACTCTTGTGTGTACTCCCTTGTTGAGTAATTTTCACTTTCAATCAGAAGTAGATGGCACTTTTCATTTTTTCTACATCCTGTAGAACCTTGACTCATTTTATTATCTGGACTGTTGCCATGTCACTGTTTTAATTTTTCAAAATAGCTCAGCTCTCTGTAACTCCATCAGGGATTTTGAATCTAATAATGCCAGCCCTTCCAGATTGCTCTCTTTAGGAGATATGAGGGAAAGGAGATGTAAGGTGAAGGACTGAGTTTGGATGTCATTGCTGTTGTGAGTATGTATGTCTTCTACAAAGACTGGCCAAAGAGCTAAATCACATCCTCCAAAAATTTTTTTACAAGTATCAAATTGAAATATGTTTTTAAAACATGTACTTCAAATTTCTTTGTATATTTCTCATTTGGCTCTATACTTTGGACAAAGAATAGAGTATCATTTATCATTTCTAATTTTACTGATGATACAAATAAGGGTCAAAAGAAAGTTAAGTACTTCTGGTTTTCAACTGTGGCACGTAAAGAGCTTAGAAATCATAACAAAAAATCACAATTAGACAATGTGTAATATTTCAGATTATAGCTCTAGTAATTGCCCTTAGTCACAGGTAGTGTATACAGAAGCAGTTTATTTGGCTATAGTTTTAAATTGCAGGTAAAATAAGTATGTTTGCCAGTGGGCCATATCAGAGATAAAAATAATTGTGGCTAGAAACCTGTATCCTGAAAGAGGTTTCTAAAAATAATCAATTTCTTTGGAAAAACACTAAAGAATTCTTTGAGAACAGTGAGAATTTTGGTTACTTTCATTGAGCTAAATGGTGTTTTAAAAAGCTTATCTTTGTGTTAGAACTTAAAGGTAAACATCTTTTAAATACCTTCTCAGTTGTGCCATTTAAAAAAAGAATAGATGTCAGATTTTAGGAATAGAATAGCAACTATTTAATGTTGGTAAACATAAATAAAACACCAAAATTTTGACCCCAATGTACTTCTTGAATGAGAGGTTTTCTCTTTTGCTGGTTTTGTCAGAGGTAGCAATAGTAGCTCTACAATGAGAATGCACATAGAAAACAAAACAAAACAAAACAAAAAACCTAAAAAAAGTGTGTTCATTAGAGTAGTTTGAACCAAGCTGTAAAACATCAAAATCAAAACCAATAACCTTTAAACTTGCATTTATCTATCTCATACTGAATAAATAACTAAAACAGTGCCTTTGAAGAAAATGAGAATTGAAATTACATTCTTTTGGTGATCCTTTGCATAAAATGAAATTCCTAAGAAGGCACATTTTATTTAGTTGTCACTTTATTTCACAAATGATTGTCATCAAAAGTTTATTTACAGGATAATAGGTAATTATCCCTTTTCCTTCAAACATAATGGCACTTCAAAATTTTAAACTATTTTGGAATGAATTGTGGAATAGGTTTGGTACTCCCCTGCCCTACTTTATTACTTGTGTTGGGTAGTAATAGGGTCGGAACCTGTGCTAAATGCGTGTGTCATCTCATTCAATTCTTGTATCAACCTTAAGATGTTGGTCCTCATTTCTTAGATGAAGGACTAAAGAGATAGGAAGATTAAGAACTTGCCTAAGGTCACATAATTAGTAATGGCAAAGATTTTAAGTTCTGTGATTCAGATTTGCCTTACTGCGTCTTAAGTCTTACTCACTGAATCTGTTTTATTTGCAAAAGTTTAAGGTACATGGCCAGTTAGATAGTCTAATCTGAACACTTTTTTGCTATGAATAATAATTTAATTTAAAAATCCTTAAATTTTTTTTTTTTTGCTTAAAAAAACCCCCAAAACAACTTGTAACTGCCCTTTGAGGGATCAGTAGATAAAGACTTTTCTGAAGATGCTTTTGATCACATATTACCTACTAAGTGAGCAGTAACTGTATGATGGGGAGTCAGGTATGTTTGGGTGACACTGTGGGTTTTAGCAGTAGTAAAAATGACCTTGAATAAATATAAATATGTTTCTAAGCCTCACTGTGCTCTTCTATGAAGTGGAAATAGTAATAATACCTATCATATAGGGCTGTTGTAAGGATTAAATGATGTATAAAGAAATCAATGCACATTGGTATTCATCATTGTGCCGTTATTTCTCACACAGCTTTAAAGTACTTGACTTTATTTCTTCTTTTTTTTCATTTTAGAAAGCTCTAATTTATTAGTAAACCTTCCCTTCCCTTCCACTGAGCTGAAATCTTCCTTTCTTGAACTGCTGCATTTTGTTTTTAGTTTTAAATTTTGGAGCTTTCCAGAATAAATTTAATCTGAACTTCTATGTAACAATGCTTCAACAATTTTAAGGTCTTTATTGCCACCTCTTCCTACTTTCATTATCAAGACTAAATATCTCCATTTCCTTACCATTTTGTTGACTGTCTGTCTTAAGGCCTTAATTACTAAGGGTTTGGCGTTACATTATACTAGGAGTAAATTTCTGTAGTAAGTTTTCCATTAGAATCACAGAACCTTAAAATAGAAAGGGGCCTTTTCATCCAACTTCTTACTTAGAGAATTTACCTCTAGCATCCTTTACCAGTTATTCCAGTTCTGTTAAACCCTGCAATGGCTAGATCCATCCATTCCATTTTTGACAGCTCTAATAATTAAAAAAATTCATCTTTTATTGAGCTGAAATTCACCTCCCTGTAATTTCCAGCAGTTGGTACTAGTTTGGCTTTATGAGTCAATACAAAGTAGCCAGGGCAGTTCTTTAGCTAATATTTAGCTATATTGTTTTCTTATAAATCTTTTTTTTTTCCCAAGATTTTAGCAGCCTGTTGTCATGTGACAATAGAGCATAGGTGGTAAGAACTTACATTTTTATACTTTTCACTACCCTCTTTTTCTTCTTTCATATTCTCAAATTTTTCAATGACTCTCTTCAAATGTGGTGACCAGAAATGAACAAAATGCACTAGGTGTCATTTGACCAGTGTAGAATATACTGGGATATTTGAATTAAAAAAAACAGCATTTGTAGTACGATCCTTTTCTTTAACAAAGAATAAGTGTGTGTGAACATTTATACTGTACCTTAAGAAGTCTGGAATGATAAACACCAAAATGTAAATAGTATTCTTTGTTGAATGGTGGAATTGTGGGTGATCTTCATTTATTTAGGCTTTTCTGCATTTTCCAATATTCTACAGCGAACATGTATTGTGTAATGAAAACCTCTAAAGAACCTCTCTTCAGGTTGGTATAAATTTAAAAATGGCAATCTTTATGCTTGGTCTTCCTACTAACATCAAAGCCACTTAACAGAACTATTAGCCAGCTGTTTCTCTCCAATATATCTGTTTGAATATTATGAGGTATTTTATCCATTGCCTTTCTATATTCACATTATGTTCTGTTTGTCATTCCTTTGATCTACCCCTGTAGTAGTAAGTCTATAAATTCCAGGAAAATTAAGCTACTTTGTTATAGCTTGTTTCTGATGGTGAACCATTGATGATGCCTAGTATTGTGCAAATTCCTTCTACCCCCTTGCTTCTAATTCTTTTGGGTCTGGATACTTAGATTCATTTAAAGCATCAGGGTCTCTTATGATCTCTGTCTTTTTGGAGCTTCAGTAATCTCCTAGCATTATTTGTTTATCCTTTCTGGTTTGAAAATGATTCTCACTAGGGATAAGAGCAAAGTAGAAGTTGGGAAGAATCAGATTCTTGGTGTTGTTAGATGTCTTAGGAAATTCTCTTGTGGTCTAAAACAATCCACAGTTTTACTTTGTGAGGGATTGAAGTTACATTAGCTGTCATAGCAGTGAACTTCTATTACTTCCCTCCTTTTTTCCAAACTTAGCTGGAAAGGACATTAGCCTTTTTCTAGGGCAAGTGTACAAGTTCACTTTTGTGTTTGTTTTCAGTTTGACCTCTCGCCACCCTCTTTCATCCTTAAAAAAAATCTGAGCTCATCAGAGCTCATTAGAGTACTCAAATTGAGTTGCTTCCCTCCTTTTCTTCCTTCATATTATATGTGAAATTTCATTTTATTTAACATATCTTTCATGAGACAGCTGCAGAGCTTTTTAAAATCTCTCTTTGGCATAACTACCTTTTAATCTAAACAAGAATAATTCCCATTTAAACTGTGTTAAATTATTTCTTTTTCAGTCTAGATTAAGAATTATTTGTACTTTGATAAAGCAGTAAAAAGTTTGTTAATACCTCAAATTTACTTGATTTTCTTAATGCCTCAAAGAGTCGAATACTATGTAAAGTGTATTTAGTAAATTCTTGTTGAACATAAGGAATCCAATTCAAAAGACTCCCATGTGAAGAAGTATATCAGTAAGAACTGAGGAAAAAATAATCTTCTTGTTATCAAAGGTATATAAACCAGAGAGCTTATAAATTTTTCAGATTCAGGATTCAGTTCATGAAGTTTTTGGTGATGGATACAAGGAGATAAGAGGCAACTTGGAAGTACTGCAATTTTCACAACTACTTGGGCAATTGTGGTTATTGGGACTCTGATATAAGGTACTCATTTCCAGGGAAACTGTATTAGTTGAATGCAATAAATCACAAATAGAGCAGTTAAACTGCATGGAAATGTTATATCTATAAAAATAGTCAAGTTGCAAGTGGGTTATCTATTTTAGATAGTAATGGTGTTTGAAGTGGTGATTGCACCATTATGTTCAGGGAGCTGTGTCTGCCAGAGTGAACAGTGCCAGCTGCATGATGGGGAGTGAGGAGAGAATTTTGGTGTTGACCTCTTTCTCAACTAAAGGGTTTTCAGCTCCCTCTTCAAAACTGTGAGGCTGATGTATAGCAGGGAATTAGGACAACCAGTTGGTGACTACTCAACCTGTCCGTTTTTACATTGCCCAATTCCTAGTGCATCTCAGTGGTTTCTTACAGCTGCAGATGAGTGAAGTATGTCTTCACTGACATGAATGCAGAAACTTACAGTATTCAGTAGTGTGCCTACTGACCTTACCAATTTAAACTCTCGGGTGACAGTAAACACAATTTGATTAGTTCAGTTGTATACTGAAATAATTTACTTAATTATGCATTTGAGGTAATTTTGGAAAATTCTTTCAAAGAGCCTATTTTAGAACATTTTCCTGAGTATTTAACTAGAAATGGAAGCTGACTCTAATTCAAATCATGGGTTAGAAAAGATTAATTTCAACCTACAGAACCTGAAGCTATTTAACATTTAATGCATTTCAGTGTGTCTTTGGTTTCCATTTTGAACATATTGCAGCATGGTTTTAATTAATTAAAATATGATGAGTTTTGGTTATTCATTATATGTTGATATGAGAGATTATCTTACATTTGAAAAAGCAGGAATTTACACAGAAGACTCATCTGTGTGCCAGTTCTTTCTCTAGTTTGTGATGACATGGTCATGTAAACCATATGGCAGCCAGAGGCACAATGCCAGTTGACAGCCCATTGCATTTTTTTGTGTAACACAGATCTAAGAACTCTTCTTAGAGTCCGATTTTCTTCTTTTGTGTCAGTAGGACAGCGGGTGAATTCTACATTTGTGTTAAACCTGGGTGAGGCTTGCAAGTGTGTGGTTTTTTGAGGGTGAATCAAAATATATGTTCAAAGGATAAATTTTGTTTTCCTCATTTCCTTCTACTGTAATCTCCAAAGTTCACCTCTGAGAATGTTTCTTATATATAGTGCTTTATTATTTAACAGCATATCTTTATGAATCTGTCTATAAAATGAATTTTGATTCAGTTGTGCTGTAGAATTATTTGGGTTCTATTGTGTTGTGAGAGCAGCTTTATTTAAAGTGGTATTACTTCTAGTTAAGTGAGCTGAAACAATTGGCCTAAACTTGTTGCCCTTAAATTGCATCATCTCTTGACTGATGGTTGTGGGCATAAACAGCCAACCTCATTTTTTGCTGCCTGCTTGGTATTTCTGTTCCCTGTACCCCATTTCCTCTAATCCTTCCTGCTCAAATTTCTTTTTCTAGAAAGAAAGTCTCTTCTCCATTCTAATTAGTACAGGTTCAACCTGCCTCTAGTTCTTGTGCCAACTGTCCCTCTCAAGAGTAGCAGATTTTGTGTGAGGAGTAGAGTTGGGGTGGGCTGTGTATAGTGACAAGTAGATTAAGAAGAACAAAAATTGTGGAGTTTACAGAGTTTGCTTTCATCATCTCTAGTTTCCTGCATCTCTCAATGTTAATTTCTCCTCACATGTCATGGACTCAGTGCCCTTGTGCCTTTCCTAACCTTACCCCACCACCAACAATTATTTGTGGGTGCTGACAATTCATACTGAAGTATGATTGACTGGTAAAGGTTTTTAGGAAGAGGAAGCTCTTTTAGTATTTTCATTTAAAGAGGAAACAACATTTAGGCCAAAATACTAAAGCTTTGGAACTCTAATGGCAGAGTTGATGGAGTGGATTATTCAGATTTGCAAGAGTGGGTTGGATAAAGGTGGTCATTTATCCTTTCTTCTTACAAGGCTGGTGCTGTAGAAGGGGAAAGGGATTTGATTGGAGACAAGAGAAATAGGATAGCATAGGGCTGGTGCTGGAAAATCCTTTTTTTTTTTTTTTTGCTACTTAATTAGTCCCTAGAACTTTTTATTGGATATCTGTTATATACTGATCTTAGGTATCAGCATATGGTATATATTTTGCCTATTTCCAGAAATTATTCCTAAGATGTTTTTATTTATTATTACAAAGATATAGAATTGTATAAGAGCTTTAATATCTAATGTGGTTTTAGATTCAAATTCTTCCACATCCATTTTCTTGTTATTAAAAAAATTCATGTTGTAAGTTTACTCAATATGTAGGTTTTTTCATAAACCCATGTTTCACTACTGGGGAGGTGTTTGAAGTTCTGTCCCCTCGATCCCAATTAGCATTCTTCCACACTAAAGTTTTCTTTTCTTTTTTTCTCCCCCCCCCAAATAAGTATTTAGCCACTTTGAATCCTTGTTTGATACCTCTAGTTACTAATCTGCATTTGAAATGTTTCATGTAGCATATAAATATGCTAAATTTAGTATCTTATGTTTTGAATATACTAAAAAACTGCTGTATTTACTTAGAGAATTATCCCTGTTTTGTATAGATATTTTACTTCTAGTATGGAGGCATGGGAGTGAGTGGGAGTTTGTGGGGAGCTGCAGGAATTATGCAGAGATGTTCTTTGGCATGGTAAACTACATGATGGTGGAGTTGCTTCCTGTTGGCTTGCTTTGGCCAGTGACCACAGTGGTCTGTTACTCTGAATTTCATAGAAACTTTGGAGACATAATGGAGAAGGTGAAGAATTACAAACAAGTACCTGTAGAATAATGGGAGAATATTTAACAAAGAGTTAATACAGTGTGATATGTGCTGTAATGGAAGTCTCAAACAATGCTACAGGAATGCCAGCGGCAAGGAGGAGATACCTTTAGTCTGTTTGGAGGAGTAGTCAGGGGAAACTTCAGAGAGGAGGTGATTCTTGAATCTTGTTGAATGAGTAGGAGTTTGTCAGGTTGACAATTTGCAGGAAGGGTGTTTTAGGGAAAAGGAACAGTATATTTAATAATTGTGTGTGAAAATGTAGAATATATATAATATGGGGTATTAGAAGTAGTTTGTTATAGAGCATGGATATGAGGTAAGTCTGGAGATTGAAGTACTTGTGTGCTGCCCTTAGGAGTTTGAATTTTAATCTGAAGGCCATGGAGATCCATTGACTTTTTGTTTCAAATTTTGATATGTTACTTATTCATTTATGATAATAGCATGACTGTGTTTCAGAAAATTGAGTAGAAGAGTAAAAATCATTCCAATCCTATTGCTAAAATAACTTTTTCCTATGTTTAATGTAGTTGCTGTTAGATAGGGCATACAGTTTGAATCCTGAATTTTTTGCTTAGTAATATATCAAACTTCTTCAGTGTTATTCCAAAGTCTTCATAATCATATTTTTAATCACACCATAGTATTCCATTTAATGCAGAATTTTCATAGACCTCTTCCATCAGAATCACTCCTGGTTGTTTGTTAAAAATATGCATTTCCTATTCCCATCTCAGACTTACTAGGTCAGAATTTTGGGGTATAAGTTCTGGGAATATGCATTTTACGAGCTTCCCTAGTTTAATTGCTGTGTACTCTGTGAAGTGTGAGAACCACTGATCTGGTGATGTATATACCATTACTTAAACATTCCCTTAATACTCGATACTTGGATATTTTAACTTACTTGTTATTATTATAAGTAATATTTTGATGAACATTGTTATACAAATCATCTTTTCCATAAAATTATATTCTTAATATACATTTCTAGAAGTGGAATTACTATTCTGAAAGGTATTTATTATTAACTCCATATTTATATATGGGGTAAAAGAGCAGAAAAATTGAATAACTTGCCCAAAGTTACAAAGCTAGTAAGTGACAGATCCAAGATTTAAATTCAGGTCTTTCTGATCCCAGAGATCTTTTTATTGTGCCATGTTGCTTCCTTGTTCCATAGGGACCAATGTATGTCCTTGGTTAAAATATGAAAATGCCAATATGATTCCAGTATATAAATAGAAAGTACATTTTCTACAAAATTATATAGTAACGTATTTCAGATCTTGCATAGTTCTCATTATTTTTGCTTTTGCTCATCATACAGTTTCACATTATAGGCAGTATTTTGCTTTACATTTGTTTCTTTTTTTTATTTACCAAGTTTTTAAATTTTTAAAAATTTATTTTTATTTTTTTGGCTGTGCTGTGTGGCATGCGGGATCTTAGTTCCCCCACCAGGGATTGAACCCGCGACCCCTACAGTGGAAGTGCGGAGTCTTAACCACTGGACCTCCAGGGAAGTCCTACATTCGTTTCTTGATGGCACATAAACAGTAAACTGAATTCAATGTTAAGTTAGTTAAAGATGTTTTAAAATATTTCTTTGTCAGTCATCATTTTCACCTTAAACAGGGTGGAATTGTTTTATCCAAAATTTCCTAGGCACTTGATGTTATATAACTTCTGTTGTCTTCAAAGGTGGTCTAATAACTTGTTAGATGGGTGTGATTCAGATGGGTGTGATTTATATCTCCTTATTTCTTCCCTCTTACAAAAGGAGGAAAATAAAGTGTTCACCATAGTCCTCACTTAATAAACTTTATAGTTTATCTCTTTCAAGCTGATAAATCTGAGCTCATAGTTCTTAACTGAGCTCATTAACAACTCAGGGACCTTATCAAATCTAGTGTTAGGCTGTGTAGAAAAACCAAGGAACCAAGGCAGTTAGGACCTGTGCACCTCTGTCCCTTTTCAGAGCCTTTCTTTCTGTCGTGGTTATGAGGCATTCTTTGGCTTCTTTTATCTGGAACTCAGAACTCTCATTCAGTTTTACCCTGTACCAAAAAAAGTTTCCTATATTACATTTTATTCCTTCATGCCTTAGATCTCCATTTTCAAAAACAGCAAATGGCATAGTAGAAAGAAGCAGCAAGATGTAATGGAAAAAGTCTGAATCTTGGGGTTGAATGAAAACTGCCATTGAATGGATTTTTGGCCCTTGGCAAGTTATTCCACTTCTTTGGGCTTCAATCTCCTTATTTATAAAGTAGAAATGATAATACCTGTCTTGTAGAGTTGTAAGAAGTAGAGATAATTTATATAAAGTACCTAGCACAGTGCCTGTCACATAGGAGGACTCAAATGCATGCTTCTGTTATGATTATTATTATTACTAGGACATTAATGGCTGTGCAAGGAATAATTGTATAGATTCAGAGTATCTTTATTTCAATGGGAACTCTGGGGTATTTGCATTTTAATAGGTAACTTCTTTAAGGACATTGTCTTAGCCTAAATCGTTAATGGTATAGGCACCAAGACAGGCCATTGGGGATGATGATTTGTCCAGTCTTAGTGACTGCAGAGATAGGGATTACTTTTTCATGCCTACTTTTAGGAGTGGTTCTGGTCACCAGAGATTTAGCCTTTATTCTTATCTTCTACATTCCTCACAAAGCTAATTTGAACAGAAAGAAATTGTGTTCTGTTGGAGTTGTATCTGCTCTGCTATAATCCATGTGGTTAATGGGTTCCTAATAAGCCTATCATTAATATTTTCCTTATTTTTCTTTTTAAAGCATTATTAATTGACAAATATTTTGAGGGTGTGTACTGTGTATTTACCATGATGATGGTGCTTTGGAGGATAGAAAATAGACTTCTCTTTAGGCCCTTACAAAAACTGCACACATAGGATGATAGCTAACTATATAGTAGTGTCTAATTTTACTAGAGTCTGAGAGCTCATAAATTCAACTTTTTCTTTGGCTTAGTCCAGTGTCAACATTTGGCTCTCATCTTCCACTGCATACCAGTATATGATCTGAATCTGATCATAAATCAGGTTTAAGTAATTCTTTAACAGCTGAAGATAGAACTATATACTCTCAAATATTTTTCTTTAAAAAATTAAAAAAATAATCACATACTAGAGGAAAACCTGGAAGTACAAGGCAAATAACTGTTTCTTTTCCTGGACCATTTGAGAGTAAGTTGCCAACCTAATGTGCTAGCACCCCAGAATACCTTAGTTTGTATTTAGTTATTTCCTAAAGACAAGGATATTTCCCAATATAACTACAGTACATCCACTAAAATCAGGAAATAACCACCAGACCCCACTCAGGTTTTGACAGGTGTGCCAGTGGTGTGCATCATTGGGATCCAGTTCCGAATCACCCATTACATTTAGTTGTCATACCTCTTTAAACTTCTTTGGTATGCTACAGGTTCTCAGGCTTGCCTTGACTTTTATGACCTTGACACTTTTCAAAGACTATAGGCCAGTTATTTTGTAAAATGCCCCTCATTTGGGCTTTCCTGATGTTTTCTCATGCATTTTGGTAGGAATATCACAGAAGGGATGCTGTGTTCTATTCATTGCATCCTATCAGATGGCATGTGATTTTGATTTTGTCCTATTTCTGATGATGTTCTCTTTAATCACTTGCTTTTACTAGTGTCTGTCAGACTTCCCTATATACAATTACTCTTTTTCCATTTGTAAAAACTATTTTGTGGGGAAGTACATTTAAACTATGTGAGTATCCCATTCCTCATCAAACTTTCGCTTATTTATTTATTTGCGGTACGCGGGCCTCTCACTGCTGCGGCCTCTCCCGCCGCGGAGCGCAGTCTCCGGACGCGCAGGCTCAGCGGCCATGGCTCACGGGCCCAGCCGCTCCGCAGCACACGGGACCCTCCCGGACCAGGGCACGAACCCGTGTCCCCCGCATCGGCAGGCGGACTCCCAACCACTGTGCCACGAGGGAAGCCCTTCATTTATTTATTTATAGGCATACCTCAGAGGTACTGTGGGTTCAGTTCCAGATCACTACAATAAAGCAAGTCACATGAATTTTTTGGTTTCCCAATGCATATAAAAGTTATGTTTACACTATACTATACTATAGTCTATTAAATATGCAATAGCATTGTGTCTAAAAAACAAGGTACATACCTTAATAAAAAAATACTTTATTGTTAAAAATGCTAAACAACATCTGAGCCTTCAGTGAGTTGTAATATTTTTTGCTGGTGGAGGGTCTTCCTTCGATGTTCATGACTGCTGACTGATCAGGGTGGTGGTTGCTGAAGGTTGGGATGGCTATGGCAACTTCTTAAAATAAGAAAATGAAGTTTGCCATCTCAATTGACTCTTCCTTTCACGAATGATTTCTGTACCATGTAATGCTATTTTGTATTTTACCCACAAAAGAGCTTCTTTCAGAACTAGAGTTAATTCTCTCAAAACCTGTTGCTGCTTTAGCAACTAAGTTTGTGTAATATTCTAAATCCTTTGTTGCTTCCATCTCAAGCAACTCCTTTCTTTGCCATTCCATAAGAAGCAATTTCTCATCTGTTCAAGGTCTATCATGAGATTGCAGCAATTCCGTCACATCTTCAGTTTCTACTTCCATCTTTAGTTCTCTTGCCATTTCCACCACATCTGCAGTTAATTCCCTCACTAAAGTCTTGAACCCTTCAGTAATCCATAAGGGTTGGAATCAACTTCTTCCAAATTCCTGTTCCTGTTGATCTTTTAACTTCTTCCCATGAATCACGAATGTTCTTAATGGCATCCAGAAGGGTGAATCCTTTCCAGAAGGTTTTCAATTGACTTTGTCCAGATTCATCAGAGGAATCATTATCTGTGGCAGCTATAGCCTTATGAAATATGTTTTTTAAATAATGACTTGAAAGTTGAAATTACTCCTTGATCTGTGGACTGAAGAATGGGCATTGTGTTAGCAGGTGTGAAAATAATATTAGTCTCATTGTACATCTCCATCATAGTGCTTAGGTGACCAGGTGCATTGTCATTGAGTAGTAATATTTGGAGAGGAATATTCTTTTCCTGAGCAATAGTGGGCTTAAAATATTCAGTAAACCATGTTGTAAACAGATATGCTGTCATCCAGTCTTGTTGCATTTATAGAGCATTGACAGAGTAGATATAGCATAAATCTTAAGGGCCCTAGGATTTTTTGGAATGGTAAATGAGCATTGGCTTCAATTTATTTTTATTTAATTAATTTTAAAAATTGAAGTATGGTTGATTTACAATTGGCTTAAATTTAAAGTCACCAGCTACCTTAGCTCCTAACAGGCTGACAGGAGAGTCAGGCTGTCCTTTGAAGCTTTGAAGCCAGATGTTGACTTCTCCTCTCCAGCTGTGAAAGTCTTAGAGGGAATTGTCTTCTAATGGAAGGCTGTTCTGTCTACATTTAAGAATCTGTTGTTTAGTGTAGCCACTTTCATTAGTTATTTTAGTTAGATCTTCTGGATAACTGGCTACAGCTTCTACATTAGCACTTTCTGCTTCATCTTGCACTTTTATGTGATGAAGATGGCCTCTTTCCTTAAACTTCATGAACCATCCTCTGCTGGCTTCAGACTTTTCTTCTGCAACTTTCTCACGTCTTTCTCAGACTTCATTTGCTCTGGATTTGGTTTTGGCTTAAGGGAATGTTGTGGCTCATTTGATCTTCTATCCAGACCCCTAAAACTTTCTTATCAGTGATAAGGCTGTTTTGCTTTCTTATCATTTGTGTGTTCATTGGAGTGGAACTTTAAATTTCCTTCAAGAATTTTTTTTTGCATTCACAACTTGGCTAGCTGTTTGGTGCAAGATGCCTAGCTTTCAGCCTGTCTCAGCTTTAATTATTTATTTATTTTTTTTGCGGTACGCGGGCCTCTCACTGCTGTGGCCTCTCCCGTCGCAGAACACAGGCTCCGGACGCGCAGGCCCAGCGGCCACGGCCCACGGGCCCAGCCGCTCCGTGGCATGCGGGATCCTCCCGGACCGGGACACGAACCCGCGTCCCCTGCATTGGCAGGCTGACTCCCACCCACTGCGCCACCAGGGAGCTCCTGTCTCAGCTTTTGATGTATCTTCTTCACTAAGCTTAATCATTTCTAGCTTTTGATTTAAAGTAAGAGATGACTGAGTCTTCCTTTCACTTGAACACTTAGAGGCCATTGTAGGGTTATTCATTGGCCTAATTTCAGTATTGCTGTGTATCAGAATAGGGAACCCCGAGGAGAGGGAGAGAGACAGGAATGGCCAGTCAGTGAAGCAGTCAGGACACACACAACATTTACCTGTTAAGTTCGCTATCTTATATGGGCATGGTTCATGGCACCTCGAAACAATTTTTTTTTTAACATGTTTGTTGGAGTATAATTGCTTTACAATGGTGTGTTAGCTTCTGCTTTATGACATAGTGAATCAGCTATACATTTACATATATCCCCCATATCTCCTCCCTATTGCGTCTCCCTCCTCCCTATCCCACCCCTCTAGGTGGTCACAAAGCACCAAGCTGATCTCCCTGTGCTATGCGGCTACTTCCCACAAGCTGTTTTACATTTGGTAGTGTATATGTGTCCATGCCACTCTGTCACTTCGTCCCAGCTTACCCTTCCCCTCCCCATGTCCTCAAGTCCATTCTCTACGTCTGTGTCTTTATTCCTGTCCTGCCCTTAGGTTCTTCAGAACCATTTTTTTTTAGATTCCATATATATGTGTTAGCATATGTTATTTTTCTCTTTCAGACTTACTTCACTCTGTATGACTGTCTTTAGGTCCATCCACCTCACTACAAATAACTTAATTTCGTTTCTTTTTATGGCTGAGTAATATTCCATTGTATATATGTGCCACATCTTCTTTATCCATTCATCTGTTGATGGATACTTAGGTTGCTTCCATATCCTGGCTATTGTAAATAGAGCTGCAATGAACATTGTGGTACATGACTCTTCTTCAATTATGGTTTTCTCAGGGTATATGCCCAGTAGTGGGATTGCTGGGTCCTATGGCAGTTCTATTTTTAGTTTGCTAAGGAACCTCCATACTGTTCTCCATAGTGGCTGTATCAGTTTACATTCCCACCAACAGTGCAAGAGAGTCCACTTTTCCCCACACCCTCTCCAGCATTTATTGTTTGTAGATTTTTTGATGATGGCCATTCTAACTGCTGTGAGGTGATACCTCATTGTATTTTTTTTTTTTTTTTTGGCGGTACGCGGGCCTCTCACTGTTGCGGCCTCTCCTGTTGCGGAGCACAGGCTCTGGACGTGCAGGCCCAGCAGCCATGGCTCACAGGCCCAGCTGCTCTGCGGCATGTGGGATCTTCCCGGACCAGGGCATGAACCCGTGTCCCCTGCATTGGCAGGTGGACTCTCAAGCACTGCGCCACCAGGGAAGCCCCTCATTGTAGTTTTGATTTGCATTTCTCTAATGATTAATGATGTTGAGCATCCTTTCATGTGTCTGTTGGAAATCTGTATATCTTGTTTGGAGAAATGTCTATTTAGGTCTTCTGGCCATTTTTGGATTGGGTTGTTTGTTTTTTTTGCTATTGAGCTGCATGAGCCGCTTGTAAATTTCAGCAATTAATCCTTTGTCAATTGCTTCATTTGCAAATATTTTCTCCCATTCTGAGGATTGTCTTTTCGTCTTGTTTATGGTTTACTTCGCTGTGCGAAAGCTTTGCGTTTCATTAGGTCCCACTTGATTTTGTTTTTATTTCCCTTTCTCTAGAAGGTGGGTCAAAAAGGATCTTGCTGTGATTTATGTCATAGAGTGTTCTGCTTATGTTTTCCTCTAAGAGTTTTATAGTGTCTGGCCTTACATTTAGGTCTTTAATCCATTTTGAGTTTATTTTTGTGTATGGTGTTAGGGAGTGTTATAACTTCATTCTTTTACATGTAGCTGTCCAGTTTTCCCAGCACCACTTATTGAGGGCTGTCTTTTCTTCTTTGTATATTCTTGCCTCCTTTATCAAAAATAAGGTGACCATAGGTGTGTGGGTTTATCTCTGGGCTTTCTATCCTGTTCCATTGATCTATATTTCTGTTTATGTGCCAGTACCATACTGTCTTGATTTCTGTAGCTCTGTAGTATAGTCTGAAGTCCAGGAGCCTGATTCCTCCAGCTCCGTTTTTCTTTCTAAAGATTGCTTTGGTTATTCGGGGTCTTTTGTGTTTCCATACAAATTGTGAAAATTTTTGTTCTAGTTCTGTGAAAAATGTCATTGGTAGTTTGATAGGGCTTGCATTGAATCTGCAGATTGCTGTGGGTAGTATAGTCATTTTCACATTGTTGATTCTTCCAATCCAGCACATGATATATCTCTCCATCTGTTTGTATCATCTTTAATTTCTTTCATCAGTGTCTTACAGTTTTCTGCATACAGGTCTTTTATTTCCTGAGGTAGGTTCATTACTAGGTATTTTATTTTTTTTGTTGCAATGGTAAATGGAGTGTTTCCTTAATTTCTCTTTCAGATTTTTTCATCATTAGTGTATAGGAATGCAAGAGATTTTTCTGCATTAGTTTGTATCCTGGTAGTTTACCAAATTCATTGATTAGCTCTACTAGTCTTCTGGTAGCATCTTTAGGATTCTCTATGTATAGTATCATGTCATCTGCAAACAGTGACAGCTTTACTTCTTCTTTTCTGATTTAGATTCCTTTTATTTCTTTTTCTTCTCTGATTGCTGTGGCTAAAACTTCCAAATCTATCTTGAATAATAGTGGTGAGAGTGGACAACCTTGTCTTGTTTCTGATCTTAGAGGAAATGGTTTCAGTTTTTAACCAGTGAGAACGATGTCAGCTGTGAGTTTGTCATATATGGCCTTTATTATGTTGAGGTAATTTTTCTCTATGCCTACTTTCTGGAGGGTTTTTATCATAAATGGTGTTGAATTTTGTCGAAAGCTTTGTCCGCATCTATTGAGACGATCATATGGTTTTTATTCTTCAATTTGTTAATATGGTGTGTCATGTTGATTGATTTGCATATATTGAAGAATCCTTGCATTCCTGGGATAAACCCCACTTGATCATGGTGTATGATCCTTTTTATGTGCTGTTGGATTCTGTTTGCTAGTATATTGTTGAGGATTTTTGCATCTATGTTCATCAAGTGATATTGGCCTGTAGTTTTCTTTCTTTGCGACATCCTTGTCTGGTTTTGGTATCAGGGTGATGGTGGCCTTGTAGAGTGAGTTTGAGAGTGTTCCTCTGCTATGTTTTGAAAGAGTTTGAGAAGGATAGGTGTTAGCTCTTCTCTTAATGTTTGATAGAATTCACTGTGAAGCCATCTGTCCTAGGCTTCTGTTTGTTGGAAGATTTTTAATCACAGTCTCAATTTCAGTGCCTATGATTGGTCTGTTTATATTTTCTATTTCCTTCTGGTTCAGTCTTGGAAGGTTGTGCTTTTCTAAGAATTTCTCCATTTCTTCCAGGTTGTCCATTTTATTGGCATAGAGTTGCTTGTAGTAATCTCTCATGATCCTTTGTATTTCTGCAGTGTCAGTGGTTACTTCTCCTTTTTCATTTCTAATTCTACTGATTTGAGTCTTCTGATTTTTTCTTGATGAGTCTGGCTAATGGTTTATCAATTTTGTTTATCTTCTCAAAGAACCAGCTTTTAGTTTTATTGATGTTTGCTATTGTTTCTTTCATTTCTTTTTCATTTATTTCTGATCTGATCTTTATGATTTCTCTCCTTCTGCTAACTTTGGGTTTTTTTTATTCTTCTTTCTCTAATTGCTTTAGGTGTAAGGTTCGGTTGTTTATTTGAGATGTTTCTTGTTTCTTAAGGTAGGATTGTATTCCTATAAACTTCCCTCTTAGAACTGCTTTTACTGTATCCCATAGGTTTTGGGTCATTGTGTTTTCATTGTCATTTGTTTCCTGGTATGTTTTGATTTCCTCTTTGATTTCTTTAGTGATCTCTTGGTTATTAAGTAGTGTATTGTTTAGCCTCCATGTGTTTCTATTTTTTACAGAATTTTCCCTGTAATTGATATCTAGTCTCATAGCGTTGTGGTCAGAAAAGGTACTTGATACAAATTCAATTTTCTTAAATTTACCAAGGCTTGATTTGTTACCCAAGATATGATCTATCTTGGAGAATGTTCCATGAGCACTTGAGAAGAAAGTATATTCTGTTGTTTTTGGATGGAATGTCCTATAAATATCAATTAGGTCTATCTTGTTTAGTGAGTCATTTAAAGCTTGTGTTTCCTTATTTATTTTCATTTTGGATGATCTGTCCATTGGTGAAAGTAGGGCGTTAAAGTCCCCTACTATGATTGTGTTACTGTCGATTTCCCCTTTTATGGCTGTTAGCATTTGCCTTATGTATTGAGGTGCTCCTATGTTGGGTGCATAAATATTTACAATTGTCATATCTTCTTCTTGGATTGATCTCTTGATTATTATGTAGTTTCTTTCTTTGTCTCTTGTAACTATCTTCATTTTACAATCTGTTTTGTCTAATATGAGAAAATATCCAGCTTTCTACTCCAGCTTTCTTTTGATTTCCATTTGCATGGAATATCTTTTTCCATCCCCTCAGTTTCAGTATGTGTCCATCGGTTGGAAGTGGGTCTCTTGTAGACAACGTATATGGGTCTTGTTTTTGTATCCATTCAGCCAGTCTGTGTCTTTTGGTTGGAGCATTTAATCCATTTACATTTAAGGTAATTGTCGATATGTATGTTCCTATTACCATTTTCTTAATTGATTTGGGTTTGTTATTGTAGGTCTTTTCCTGCTCTTGTGTTTCCTGCTTAGAGAAGTTCTCTTAGCATTTGTTGTAAATCTGGTTGGTGGTGCTGAATTCTCTCAGCTTTTGCTTCTCTGTAAAGGTTTTAATGTCTCTGTCAAATCTGAATGCGATCCTTGCTGTGTAGAGTAATCTTGGTTGTAGGTTTTTCCCTTTCATCACTTTAAATATGTCCTGCCACTCCCTTCTGGCTTGCAGAGTTTCTGCTGAAAGATCAGATATTAACCTTATGGGGATTCTCTTGTATGTTATTTGTTGTTTTGCCCTTGCTGCTTTTAATATATTTTCTTTGTATTTAATTTTTGATAGTTTGATTAATATGTGTCTTGGCATGTTTCACTTTGGATTTATCCTGTATGGGACTCTCTGCACTTCCTAGACTTGATTAACTATTTCCTTTCCCATATTAGGGAAGTTTTCAACTATAATCTCTTCAAATATTTTCTCAGTCCCTTTTTCTCTCCTTTTTCTGGTACCCCTATAATTCGAATGTTGGTGAGTTTAATGTTGTCTTAGAGGTCTCTGAGACTGTCCTTAATTCTTTTCATTCCTTTTTCTTTATTCTGCTCTGCAGTAGTTATTTCCACTATTTTATCTTCCAGGTCACTTATCCGTTCTTCTGCCTCAGTTTTTCTGCTATTGATTTCTTATAGAGAATTTTAAATTTCATTTATTGTGTTGTTCATCATTGTTTGTTTGTTCTTTAGTTCTTCTAGGTCCTTGTTAAATGTTTCTTGTATTTTCTCCATTCTTTTTCCAAGATTTTGGATCATCTTTAGTATCTTTACTCTGAATTCTTTTCCAGGTAGACTGTCTATTTCCTCTTCATTTGTTTGATCTGCTGGATTTTTACCTTGCGCCTTCATCTTCTGTGTGTATCTTTGTCTTTTCATTTTGCTTCACTTACTGTGTTTGGGGTCTCCTTTTCACAGGCTGCGGGTTTTTAGTTCCCATTGTTTTTGGTGTTGGCCCCCAGTGGCTAAGGTTGGTTCAGTGGGTTATGTAGGCTTCCTGGTGGAGGGGACTAGTGCCTGTGTTCTGGTGGATGAGGCTGGATCTTGTCTTTCTTGTGGGCAGGTCTGTGTCCGGTGGTGTGTGGTGTCTGTGACCTTATTATGATTTTAGGCAGCCTCTGTGTTAATGGGTGGGGTTGTGTTCCTGTCTTGCCAGTTGTTTGGCATAGGGTGTCCACCACTGGAGCTTGCTGGTCATTGAGTGGAGCTGGGCCTTACTGTTGAGATGGAGATCTTTGCGAGAGCTTTCGCTGTTTGATATCATGTGGAGCTGGTAGGTCTCTGGTGGACCAATGTCCTGAACTCGGCTCTCCCACCTCAGAGGCACAGGCCTGATTCCTGGCTGGAGCACCAAGAACCTGTCAGCCACATGGCTCAGAAAACAATGCAGAAAAAAAGAAAGAAAGAGAGAAAAAAAGAATAAAGTTATTAAAAGAAAAAATAATTATTAAAAAAAATTAAAGTTATAAAAAAAGAAAAAAATAGAAAGAAAGGAAGTGGGCATCCAAACCAAATCCACCAATGAGAACAAGCACTAAAAACTATACTTTAAAAAAAAAAAAAAAAGAAAATGGACAGAGCGAACCCTAGGACACAGTTGAAAGCAAAGCTGTACAGACAAAATCACACAAGGAAGCATGCACATTAACACTCACAAAAAGAGAAAAAGGAAAAAATAATGTATCTTGTTGCTCCCACAGTCCACTTCCTCAATTTTGGGATGGTTCGTTGTCTCTTCAAGTATTCCACAGATGCAGGGTACGTCAAGTTGATTGTGGAGATTTAATCCACAGCTCCTGAGGCTCCTGGGAGAGATTTCCCTTTCTCTTCTTTGTTCGCACAGCTCCTGGGGTTCAGCTTTGGATTTGGACCCGCCTCTGCCTGTAGGTCGCCTGAGGGCGTCTGTTCTTCGCTCATACAGGATGGGGTTAAAGGAGCAGCTGATTCGGGGGCTCTGGCTCACTCAGGCTGGGGGGAGGGAGGGGTACGGATGCGGGGCGAGCCTTCGGCGGAGGCGGCAGAGGCCGGCGTGACGATGCACCAGCCTGAGGTGCGCGTGTGTTCTCCTGGGAAGTTGTCCCTGGATTACGGGTTCCTGGCAGTGGCGGGCTGCACAGGCTCCTGGGAGGGGAGGTGTGGAGAGTGACCTGTGCTTGCACGTAGGCTGCTTGGTGGCTGCCGCAGCAGCCTTACCGTCTCATGCCCGTCTGTGGGGTTCGCGCTGATAGCCGCGGCTCGTGCCTGTCTCTGGAGCTCATTTAAGCGGCGCTCTTAATCCCCTCTCCTTGCGCACCAGGAAATAAAGAGGGAAGAAAAAGTCTCTTGCCTCTTCGGCAGGTCCAGACTTTTTCCCGGACTCCCTCCCGGCTAGCCGGGGCGCACTAGCCCCTTCAGGCTGTGTTCACACAGCCAAATCCAGTTCTCTCCCTGGGATCCGACAGAAGCCAGAGCCTCAGCTCCCAGCCCCTGCCCGTCCCGGTGGGTGAACAGACAAGCCTCTCAGGCTGGTGAGTGCCGGTCAGCACCGATCTTTTGTGCGGGAATCTCTCTGCTTTGCACTCCGCACCCCTGTTGCTGCGCTCTCCTCTGTGGCTCCGAAGCTCCCTTCCCCTCCCCCCCACTCGCTGTCTCCGCCTCACAGCTCCCTCCTAGTGGTGCAGGTCCTGTCCCTATTCTTTTGTCTCTGTTTTTTCTTTGCCCTACCCAGGTACGTGGGGAGTTTCTTGCCTTTTGGGGGGTCTGAGGTCTTCTGCCAGTGTTCAGTAGGTGTTCTGTAGGAGTTGTTCCACATGTAGATGTATTTCTGATGTATATGTGGGGAGTAAGGTGATCTCCACGTCTTACTCCTCTGCCATTTTGAATGTCTCCCTCCCTCGAAACAATTATTGATACTATAGTAGCATCAAAGATCACTGATCATAGATCATCATAACAAATATAATAACAATGAAAAACCTTGAAATATTGCAAGAATTAACAAAAATGTGGCACAGAGAGATGAATTGAGCAAATGCTGTTGGAAAAATGGCACCGGTAGACTTGCTTGAAACAGGGTTGCCGCAAATCTTCAATTTGTGAAAAATCTAGTATCTGTTAAGTGCTATAAAGTGAAGTACAATAGAACGAGGTATGCCTGTAAATACGTAAGGACTCATGGTTTATTATTTTATCGCATGGGTTATAATGTATTATTGACATTATTAATTTTGATACTTATATTGTCCCAAACTTAGCCAGTACAAGTCCTTTCAGGCTGACTTCTTTTCATCATTTCCTTGCTTTTGGCATCATAAAATGTTAGAAGACTCATCTTTCTCTGCCTCAGTACTGAACCAACCATTTCTCCAAGAAGCTATGGTTCCTTTTATTGGAAAACGGTAATTAGAAGCTAAGATTTTTGGGTGCTAGGTATGCTCATTGCTTTTGGCATATCACCTATCTCAGATTATCTCCACAAGGGAGTGAAAAAAAATATTCACATACAAAGATACACATATTAACATCTGTATCTACATTTTTTGTAACCCATGAGTTTACAATGATATGTCTAATTCTATTCCAACTCCACAGGCAGGATTCATTTTAGTTTCTCCCTTCCTATATTTGTAACTTACATTTTCAGTAGTGGAAAACTTAGCTTCACTTCGCTTTAGTACATATACTTATTTGATAAATTCCCCTGTATGTAACCAGTCCTTCTCTCTACTGCCTACCCTCTCTGTGTCATTGTCTTCCTTGCCCCACTCAGGCTCTGCCACCATTTTAGGCTGTCTCCTACACAGAAACCCTCTTGCCCTTTTCAGGCTCTGACTCCTTATGTCAGTTGGCATCTACAGAGGGATACCTTTTAAATTTTTCTTAGGGCCTAATCCGCCTGCACTGGGTGTGACCCTGGTATGTGAATACAGTCTTCACCCTGTTTGGACTCTGACACCCCACGTCAGGATGTTCCCCTCTGCCACTACTACATGGACACCCTTTTCACCCTATTTGGGCTCTGACCCTCTCACATCATCCACTCCTGTATGAAGATGCCTCCTCCAGCTTGCTTAAGCTCTGACACCCCAGTATGGGTCAGCTGTCCCCAATCCCATCATCCTTCTCCCCTGGCTTGGGCTCTATCGCTTCACTGTAGGCCATTGTGGCTTCCCTCTTTCTTCTGGTGTGGATGCCTCCTTTTCTCTGCCCTACTTAATGGCTCTAAGGACTGAATTGTTCAGGAAGAGAAGGGAAATGATGAGGAAGAAAAAGAGGAGAGTGGAAGAGGAAATGGAAGAGGAGAGTAACATAATGCTCTTTTTTTAAAAAATCAGTGATGATGACACTATTACTACTACTACTACTACTATTACTAATCTCTCCAAGTCAGCAGTGCATGTAGTCTTGTTTTGGAAGAAAATCAGGCTATTGGCATTTAAGAATTCTAGGTAACATGGAGATTATGACCAAAGCTTGAGTACTGTGTGGCAGTTCTTTGTACACTATTTCTCCTTGCATTTTGGAGGACAGATGATGATAATTTGTTAGGCTGGTCAGCACTTTGCATTTTTTATGAGCTTTTCTTTCATTTATATTGTTGTGGATATGTAGTAGGCGTCCAGATTGACTGAGAGACAGAAAATCGTTATGTATTTTTTGCTCTGTTTAGCTGAAACTCTTTTTCATAATTGTCAGCGAAGTGCATTCTCAAGGATTTCAGTAAGATGATGATAATGCAGAAAAAAAAGTTATAAAAGCACTGAGATAGAAACTGTCATTCTCTGAGGGAGTTGAGTTTGCAGAATTTGATAGAGATAAGGATTTTAGCAAGTAGGTTTTTCTATTTTTTCTTTTTGTTAATTTTTATTGAAGTATGGATGCTTTACAATGTTGTGTTAGCCTCCACTGCACAACAAAAGGAATCAGCCATACACTTACAGATATCCCCTCCCTTCTGGATTTCCGTCCCATTTAGGTTACCACAGTGCATTAGGTAGAGTTCCCTGTGAAGTAGGTTTTTCTTGTTATATGATATTCCCACTATGATTTT
This sequence comes from Aethalodelphis obliquidens, assembly GCF_003676395.1. Lineage (NCBI taxonomy): Eukaryota > Metazoa > Chordata > Mammalia > Artiodactyla > Delphinidae > Aethalodelphis > Aethalodelphis obliquidens. The sequence goes on along the minus strand of NW_020837952.1, from coordinate 43,530,446 downwards.
CAAGATGTCACAAAAACATTATGTTAGGAAATTGACCAAGTATATTTTAACATATGGTAAATCTTCACAGGTCTTATAAAAATGATTATTGCTGCAAATGAACCAAGAGAGTAGGTAATTTATACTGGGGATCTCTCAGACTTTAAATTATTATCAGGATTCTGTAATTCCTTGAAACAAATATAAGCAAAGAAACTTTCAGGAAGCTCTTTAATAAGCATTTGCTATAGCTGAAAAATACCCTCTTTATTTGCAAAAAGTGGGAAGAAAATAGTTGGGAGCATTTCAGAAATAATTCATTGCAGTTATATTATGTACTTTAAAAGACCATTCAGCTTTTCCTGCCAAATCCAAGAAAAAATAAGCAGCAGGCAGTATTATCAATTGCTACTCTCCTTTTCTAGGTCTAGGAAGACAACTTCAATGGAAGGATGATTAAAATTTTGGTTTTACTACCTAGTAATGGAACCAAACAGGCCTGGATTTAAACAACATACTTAATGTGTAAGATAATAGGGATCTGAAGAGATCATGATTCCTACTCTTTTCTTACTTTCTTATCTTTTCTTATCATCAATATACCTGTAATAACATATGACCTTTTCATAGTATTCCTTTTTGTATCTTGGCTTTCTATTTTTATGGAATCTTTGGGCTTCCATAGAAATGGTTCTTGAACTTTGTAGTTTGTGACATTTGTTAGCAGAACATGGGACTACACAGAGTATCTATCCTGTCTATACCCTATTCCCTTTGAAATCCTTCCCAAATTATTGAATCTGGGATCGACAGGTATTATTTTCTCAGTAAAGTAATCCATATATTGTTTCTCTGATGGAAAGTAGCTGAGGAAAAGAGTATAAGATCCATATCTAATGTAACCTTCCTCAGAAATCTTGCTTGCTTGCTCTTCTACACTGAAATAGGAATTTATACTATGGATCTTGTAGAATCAAGTAAAAGTTGAACTGCCAGGAGTTGGAAAGACCAGGAATCAAGGCAGCAGGATCAGAGGGACAGGAGCAGATAGCATATACTAGGGGCTGCTGGATCTCTTTGGGCTCAGCCTCATGGTTGGGGGGGGAAAGGGGACACAATTTCAGAAAAAGATCATGTGGATAAAAATTTATTACCTTGACTATTTTGTGAACTTCTTGAGAGAATACACCAAAACCAGAAGTCTTTCTTTTTTTTTAATTAAAAAATTTTTTTTAATTTAAAGAATTTTTATACTTAATTAATTTTTGGCTGTGTTGGGCTTTTGTTGTTGCATACGGGCTTTCTCTAGTTGCGGTGAGCAGGGGCTACTCTTCATGGCAGTGTGTGGGCTTCTCATTGCGATGGCTTCTCTTGTCGCAGAGCACGGGCTCTAGGTGCGTGAGTTTCAGTAGTTGTGGCACTCAGGCTCAGTAGTTGTGGCTCATGGGCTCTAGAGCACAGGGCCAGTAGTTGCGGTGCATGGGCTTAGTTGCTCTGCGGCATGTGGGATCCTCCTGGACCAGGGATCGAACCCGTGTCCCCTGATTCTTAACCACTGTGTCACCAGGGAAGTCCCCAGAAGTCTTTCTTCACCTTACCTTTCCCATTTCCCCTCTGTTATGCTTCCCTCACTTATTTAAAGAGCCAGAATACGTTGTGATACAATTGGGCACCTTATCCAAGATGACAATGCTGTTAGTAGCAATGTTATAACTGCCAGGGAGCTTCTAATAGTAAAGGTACTCAAAATGATTGCTTACACTTCTCTTTTCCCTGGTTGCTGGCTGTGAACATTATCCTGACTCCTACTATTACATTTTTAGTATGTATTTATTTTAGTTCAGTGAGAAGTCCATTTAGAAAACCCTTGGTGACTCTTAGTTGCCCATGGCCCCGAGCTGAATTGAGAACACTAATCTAGAGTTATAAGTTTATACAGATGCGGACAAGTCCAGGGTTTTACTCTCATTGTTAACATTTCTAGGTTCCCTTCCTCTTTTCTCTCTTCCTTCTTAATAGTTCAGCTATTTTTCTCAGCAACTCATCTGTGTCAGCTTTCGCTGGTAAGCCATGTAGCCAGGAAACTAGAAAATGCTCTATGACAAAAGAAGAATTGAAAGGTTAAGAAACATAAGGAAAAGAAGGTTAAGAGAAAGAGACATAGTTTTACCATGGTTTTCTCAAGGTAACTCATGTGACTAATTCAGGTAAATATCTGTGAGGCCAGACATCTGCCTTGGAAGTGCATAAGGGGACCTTAACCCTGGGTAGACAGTCACCATCTAGAAGAAAAGGGTAAAGATTATCCCCAGGGATTCAAGGGCTCTATCTACCTTTGGCTTTTAGAGCTTGTTACATGGATGGACTTATACTTTTAATCTATGTCTTAGAAACATTTCCAAATATCCATAAAATTAATCTTAAAAGAATTCTCTACATTCCATATTTTATACACCACACATTTTGCCAGTATTTCAAGAGTCTTATGTTCTTTTTGCAAATAAAGTGCTCATTTTGGCTGTTTTCCAGATATGACAGTTGGTGGACATGCTTCAGTAGAGAAAAGGAAATTTTCTCTGCTTATCTACTCTCTCCTGTCTGCCCAAGATAGTGTGTCTGTCAATTGTGACCTGATTTTGAAATAATTTATTAAATAGAGGGTTGCATGATGTTATTTAAAATTTTGGTATGACATTGACTTTTAGTTCTTTACAATAATCTCTTGACTAGATTCTCTGGGTGAGGCTTATTGCTCCTGGGATTTTAGAAATTTCTTAACTCCTTCAGTGAATTTGAACTCTGTTCAGTGTCAAGTGCAAGTAATGTTTACTCAGGAAATTAAACACACTTGTTTATTCAGAAGATGAAGCATGATGTATTTTTTTTTTTTTTGCCACGTGAACATTATTTTGGAAATATATTAATTTTATAGGTAAGGAGAATGAATGTCTTTACTAGGTAGTAGACTGCTTTAACAAAGTGATAAGTAAATGAATACAAAATACTTATTTTTGGTAGGGGTTTACTGTTTTCATTAATATGTTGACGTCTTTTCATGTTTTTTATGTTAAAGTTTAATATACGTGCATTAGACTAATTTAAGGTTTTAAATTTGTAATCTTTTCATTTGAAGTCGAGAGAGAAGTCTAAACAAATTACATTTCTTTTAAAAAGCATGTTCCTTGCTTTTAAAAAAGTATTACTCCCAAATATCTATCATAAATCTATGTCTCAACTTTAGTCCTCTCTATTGTACTTCAGACATGTTGTTCCCAATGGTGTTTGGAACATCTCCCTCTCAGTGGAGGTGTGAAACTCCAAAAAGTTCATTATCTTTACCCACAGTTCTGCTCTGCCACTTGTATGGCTCCTTTGTGTTAGTGGAACCACTGTGCACCATTCGTCTAAGCTAGAAACCCCAGCGCCATCCTTGACCCTTTCTCTTCCTGCTTGCATCCATTCATTATCACCACTTGCATCAATTCATTATCACCACTTCCAATGTCAGCCCTTCCTCCCCTTTCGTTCCTCTGACATTAGAGGAATTGATTTAAAATATGTTATTCTCTGACTTAGAAATCAGTGACTCTCCAGTGCTTAAAGAATAAAGTCCAAACTCTTTGGAGTATCATTTGAGGCCTTTTGTGATTTGGCTTCTTCCAACCTGCCTCATTTTCCACCAGTCCTCTGCAACAGCATCCTCCAGCCATACCTGATTCCTGTACTTGGCATTGTCAGCAGGCATCATGCGCTTTCTATTGTTATTCCCCCTAGAATACCCATCTTTCCCTTGTGTGCTCAGCAAAGCCCTGTTCATCCTCCAAAACTCAGTTCCAGCATAATCATCTCTTCTGGGAAACTTTGCCTGATCTCTGTCTTCTGTGCATCCCTGCACCTTGTACACATTTCTATTTTATTTTATTTTTTTGGTTGCGTTTGGTCTTCACTGCTGCACACGGGCTTTTCTCTAGTTGCAGAGAGGGGGGCTACTCTTCGTTGTGGTGTGCAGGCTTTTCATTGCGGCGGCTCCTCTTGTGGAGCATGGGCTCTAGGCACGTGGGCTTCAGTAGTTGTGGCACTTGGGTTCAGTAGTTGTGGCTTGCGGGCTCTAGAGTGCAGGCTCAGTAGTTGTGGCTCACGGGCTTAGTTGCTCCGCGTCATGTGGGATCTTCCTGGACCAGGGCTCGAACCCGTGTCCCCTGCATTGGCAGGCGGATTCTTAACCACTGCACCACCAGGGAAGCCCCACATCTCTATTTTTAGCACTTAGAATACTGCATTGTAATTGTTGGTTTGCATATTTGCCTTCCCACTAGACCCTGAGCTCCTTCAGTCCTGAAACTTTGGCTTAGTTATCGTTTAAAGTGCTGTACAAATGTTATTATTTTATTCCTAGAACATATAAGGCATTCAGAAAATTATTTGTTGAATAACTAAACGAGTGAATAATTGTGGAACAGGGCATGGTAATGGCATATGGTTTGGACTATATCTTTTTGGATTATATCTGAGAGAAATTGTTGACTGAGAACATAGGTTTGGTTAGCAACCTCAGTGCTGAGAAAAATTAAATCATTTGCTAGAGTAGCTATTATTTTGTAGGCCCTGTGCTCATTGGCATATATGTGTTAGTTTACAGGACATTGAGACTCAGAAATTTAGTAACTGGACCAAGTAACTTGACTAAGTAAGAAACACAGTTGGATTTGGAATCCAGGACTGCCTGACTTAAAAGCCAATAATGTTCTTTCCTCAATGCTGGAAACTTGTCAGAGATGGTGGAGGGACACTTAAAAACAAAGGCAAGCTGTTTTTTCAGGGTGAAGGCCAATTTGGAACCATAATTTCTACTTTTCACTATGGATTCCAGAGATATCTGGGAGATGTTTTAGGAGAGGCAGTGATAAGTTTATGCTCTTTGTAACTTCGAATAAATGAAAGAATGAATGACAAGTTGATAAAGTAGAAGAATCTAAAGAAGGTTAAGCAAAGAGGAAGGGTTGTAAGATAAGTTTGCTCAGTAAATTTATATTAAAGGAAATGCTTGTATTCTTTGAGCACCTAGTATATGCTAATCATAGATTTATCATCTCCTTATTGATTCTCACAGTAAACCTATGAGGTATTATTTTCCTCATTTGCATGTGATTAAAGTCCTATATACACTTCAACCTTAAAAGAAGTTAAACATCGCATTGCGCAGGGTCAGATAGACCCTGATTGGTGCTCAGGTTCAAACCCAGTTTTATATGACTCCGTCTCATGAGGAATGGAGATTATCTTAGTGGTAGCATCAGATATTTCAAAGCAACTAAAATATGAATAAATTGTCATCATGAATTAACAAGGTGTTAAAGGCAGAATCAGTCCAACTCGGTGGATCTGTTGTGCTAGCTCAGTTGGTAACTAGTATTTTTATACTTTTAGAGGGAGAAAGAATGTGATATAGTTATGATCCCTTTTCTTGGGAACCGATCCTGTTGCTCTAAAATTGAGAAGCTGTACCAATCATACACGATATTAAAACTGTTTAACAACTGATAAGGCACAAGCACTGACCAATCAGATGGACACTGGCTGTATATCTGGAGAGGCTGTATGGTGCACTCTAGCCCAGTATCAGTCTGGTCTGTGCACAGACTAGTGGCCTAGATCTATTTAGAAGCTTCATTATCTGTAAAGCTGAGAAGCAAAGATTTTCCAGCATGGATTGTGTTATAGAATTATTCTAAATTATTCTAAATTATTTCTATAGAAAAATTCTAAACCAATTAGCATTTATAGTGAGAATGACATTTAAGGAAAATGAAAGGAGATGTAGTAGAATAATGAAGCTTTCATTTATATGATGTACCACACCTTGCCTAAGACCCAAAAAAAGCTTTACTAGTTTGGTGTTTGATTTCTCATTTATCCATCTGCTTGTTCATTTGCTCACTCATTCATTCTGTATACTTTTATTTTGAGGCTGTTATTTTTGTCAATTCTGAGGAAGGAGTTCTTTTTTTTAAAGCTATAACATAGGGATAATCTGATTGTAATCAGTCTAAATATGAATAATTTATTTACATATCTGTCTTATATATTAAGTTGTAAGCTATTGATTATGTCACCTCCAATCTCCTTACTCCAAACACTGTTTCTTCACTATAATCTAAAATAGTTCACATTTCATGCATTTGCAAATACAAAAGCTTCTTCTTGGTATTTATTTCATCTCTGCCAACCTGTGTTCATGATTAGGTTACCTTTGGTCCCGATTCCTTTTGGAATTCATATGAAAAGATGTAACATTTACAGAGTCACATATAATCACTGTTCCCCCTCACCCTTTAGTCAACAGCGGCCACTTCATTCAAACACTGGTAAAACATTGGTCCTCAACCAGGGGTGATTTTGCCTCCCAGGGGACACTCAGCAATGTCTGAAGACATTTTTTGGCATCTAGTGGGCATAGGCTAAGGCTGCAACAGTCCTACAGTGCAGAGGGCAGCTGTGCCCCACCCCCAACAAAGAATTATCTGGCCCCAAATGTCAATAATGCCAAGGTTGAGAAGTTCAGATGGAAAGCACTTCACTCATATTCTAAGCCCTAGGGCAAATAGCTCAACAATCAAGTGAAACCTGCCTTAGGCTCAAACTCACTGCTCTCTTCTGCTCTCTGACCTACTATGTTCCCAGGCCCTTTGTTTGCCTTCACTATTGAGACTTTGCCTTTTTCTCAGCAGTGCTATGATACACTGGTCCTCAGGTCCTTAGCTCCTTCCTGACTTTTGATACCTCAGACACTGTTGCCCCCATTTGGTTCCAAAACTTCCTGGCTTGTTTCTCCCCATGGAAAATGGGGAGACTTTAATCCTTGTTTTCTGGACTTGGATCTCTACACAGTATGGTCTCCAACCCAACCTGACCAGTCTTAATCACCTGTTGCTCCCTGTGCCCCAGGGGGACAGTATGGTTTGGCACTGCACATCAGAGTAGCCTTTTTTTTTTTTTTTTTTTTTTTTTTTTGCGGTACGCGGGCCTCTCACTGTTGTGGCCTATCCCATTGCGGAGCACAGGCTCCGGACGCGCAGGCTCAGCGGCCATGGCTCACGGGCCTAGCCGCTCCGCGGCATGTGGGATCTTCCCGGACCGGGGCACGAACCCGCATCCCCTGCATCGGCAGGTGGACTCCCAACCACTGCGCCACCAGGGAAGCCCCAGAGTAGCCTTTAAAAGGGCTTCTCCTGTCTAACTCTGGAGTCCTGGCATTTAATCTCTTCTTTCTGTAGTTACCTTAGAGGCTGTTGCCTATTTCTAGAACAGCCATTTACAGGTTTTAAGAGCTCATTACATTGTCACTGAAAAAAACATGAACCAATAACCTATAGCTTGAGTTACAGAGAACGTACATTTAGATTGACTGAGTTCTGAGTTCTTTCAGTCATCAAAATATTTACTGAAGTTCGGTGCTAGGCACTGGAGGGCATGAGGATAGAAAAGAAAATTAGAGGAACAATCCAGCATACTTGAGATCTGACTAATAGGGGTTCCACATGTGAATGTGGATATCTAAGCCCTTTCGTGGTGACCTCTGACACTTGCTTTGGACTTGACTCTGAGACTTAATTTTGGCCAGTGAGGAGTAGAAAATTTGATACAGAAGCTTAAAATACATTTCTGCTTCCTGTCTGAAACCTATGTGATTATCATGAGAACGTGCTTGAGCTATCCTGCTAGAGGATGAAACTCATGGAACAGGGCCTTATCTTAGCAATGCCATTTTAATTCAGCTAATGGCCAGCCCACCACAGAATTTCTTGCCCAGCCAAGACCAGAAAGAACTGCCTAAACATACCCAGCCAAGATCAGTGGAACTGCCTAGCTGACTGGTAGAATCCAGAACAATTATAAATGATTATTGTTTTAAGCCACTGCATTTTAGGATGCTTTTGTTAGGCATCATTATTGTGGCAATAGATAACTGATACAAATAGAGAACAAGAAAAAGGCCCAAAGGAAATTATCAAAGAAATATTGCAAGAAAATTTCCTAGTACAGGAGGATAAAAGTTTGTAGTCTGAAAAGGTTCCCCAAGTATCTAGCATTATTAATGAGAAAAGACTGTGAAACCACATAATGCTGAAATTTAAGAACATCGTTAAAGTAAAAGTAAAATTAAAGTAAAATCCTGAAAGCTTTGTGGAGGTTATGTAAAGCAAAAGAAAAAGAAAACATAGAAGTCACATAGAGATGAATAGAAATTAGAATGACATCAAACTTTTAATAGCAACAGTGGATTGTAGAAGACAGTGGTGCAAAGATTTCAAAATTATGAGGGGGACTTCCCTGGTGGTGCAGTGGTTAAGACTGCGCTTTCAATGCGGGGGGCCTAGGTTTGATCCCTGGTCAGGAAACTAGGTCCCACATGCATGCCACAACTAAGAGTTCACATGCTGCAACTAAAGAGCCAGTGAGCCATAACTAAGCAGCACACGTGCGTCAACTAAGGAGCCGGTGAGCTGCAGCTAAGGAGCATGCCTGCCACAACTAAGACCTGGTGCAACCAAATAAATAAAATATTAAAAAAATTATGAGGGAAAATCATTTTCAGCATTATTTCTTTATTCAGCCAAACTATTGATTAGGTATGATGATAGAGTAAAGAAGTGCTGAGACATAGAAGGATTAAAACATTTATGTCTTATGTGTCCTTTCATAGAAAGCTTCTGGAGGATGAACTTGCATAAAAAAGAGGAGAAAATCAATAAAGAGAAAGACATAGGATGAAGGAAACAAAGGATTCAATATAGGAGGGCAGAGAAAAGAGTTTCTGTGGAAATAGCTGTTTATTAGGCTTAGAGAGCAACCAGTCCAGACTGGAGAAAAGGGATGGAGGACCGTGGAGGGTTTTGAGAGGAACAAATAGAAGCAGTGAAGGATTTGATATGTTTGAACATTTGAAAAAAATTGACAGTTGACAAACGTGTTGGAATTGGAATAAAATAGTGATAGGTAAGTGATGCAAATGATAATTATTAACTTCAGAAAGACATCTTTGTAAGTATGGAAACAGTCACATTACTTATCTGGCTCAATAATGAAGAATATCATAGTGATGTTTTAAACACTGACTACTGATTTAGATGTGTATTTCTATTGGGAGAAAATTGTGTGTGTGTGTGTTGCTGGGGGGGAGTGGGAAGAAGGCTGATGGTGTAAGAGAGCCAAATTCTCAATTACTATGATAGGAATTAAAATGATAATCTTGGAAATTGATCAATCAAGAAATAGCCACATAAGCTTCATATTTAGACCAGAACAAAATACTGAAAGAGCTTATAAGGTGTGGGACTAGAGCAAATGTCAGCAGATTTTTTCTGTTAAGAGCTAGAAAGTAAATGTTTTAGGTTTTATTGACCATATGGTTTTTGCTGTTGCAAGGTGAAAGCAGGCATTGATGATTCAGGAATGACTGGACATGGCTGTGTTCCAATAGAACTTTACAAAAACAGAGGGTGGGATGGATTTTGCCTGTGGGCCATAGTTTGCCAACAGTCTTGACTTCTATAGGGCAAAAGAGGGTGGGACAGGGATAATTTTCCCTTCCTAATTCAAACTCATTTATTGGACTTCCCTGCCTTTTCCCCCCTTAAATGTAGAGTAAATATAGAGTAATTTCCCATATTATCCCTCACATCAGTCCCTTTTCTCCTTTTTAACTGCTGAAATCCTAGTTTAGACTCTTGCCTGGATTAATGCACTAATCACTTAACCTCAATATTTGGCCCCCAAAACGTGTGTCCAATTTAATGTTTATTTGTAAAGAGTTTGTGCTGTAGATTATCTGAACTAAGTAAGTACACTCTCCAAATATTGACCCTATTTCTGTGCCTTATGCTGTTTCCCCTGGAATTGTTCTCCTTCCTTAACATCTTAGCTTTTCAAAATTGTATATATTTTTCCAAGTGCTACCTGAAATAACTGCCTCCCTAAGAAACTGTTCCTGGTTTCTCTCTACAAGCCTCCAAACCTCCATCCAACTAACCAACCAGAGATGATTTATCTGTCCTTTGGGAGAGATTGAGTTTTGGGGTCAGTTAGTCCTGAATTTGAATCTATACCCTACTATATACTTGCTATATGACCTTGAAAAAATGTTTTTACCTTGTCTGAACCTTTGTTTTGCTTATCTATAAATACTTCATATAGTTCTTTACAGGGTTAAAGGTGGTTTAATATTGCCTTCTTCCCTTATTTTTACTTTTTTTTTTTTTTGCGGTACGCGGGCCTCTCACTGCTGTGGCCTCTCGTGTTGCAGAGCACAGGCTCCAAATGCACAGGCTCAGCAGCCATGGCTCACGGGCCCAGCCGCTCCACGGCATGTGGGATCCCCCCGGACCGGGGCACGAACCTGTGTCCCCTGCATCGGCAGACGGACTCTCAACCACTGCGCCACCGGGGAAGCCCCCCTTCTTTTCACTTTTAATGCTTAACATCCCTCAACCTCACATAGTCATTTGTGTGCTTCTCTTATCCCCCAGCCTTTAGCAGTGTGAGCTCAAATTGCGTCTTCCTCGTTTTAAATATCCTGAAGTACTGCTCAGTAAGCATTGATTTAATTGAATTGAATTAAGAAATATCTCACTGTTGATCTTTAGCTGAAGAACTCTGATTTTATGATAAAATTAGAGAAATTTTGTATTCTACAGTTTGCCTGCTCCCTAATCTTCGTTACATGGTATATTTTTATTAATTCACTTCTGTTTTCTCCCACATTGCAAAGGAGATTGAGCGTTGGAGAAGGGAATACAGTGACTTGATTTTTCCTTTGATGGGGACTAAGCCATATGTTTGTATTGAGTCAGCTACTCTAGACTCTGAATTCTCAATCAGATGGTCAGCGGTGTTTAATTGAATTCCCAATATGTGTAAGGCTACACTGGGTGCTGTCACTTTAGGGAGGTGTGACCATCTGGAAGAATTTTTTTAAAGAGCCAGAATATGAGAATATGTCTCTTTGTATCTAAATTAAAATGGTACTAATTTTGGCAAAGTAAATAGCTGGCATAAATGCTGTCTTTTGCCTCCCCCTCCTCCCTTTTTATCATTTTTTCTTTCAGTCTCCAAGAAAAGGCATCCTTCTTTTTTGCTATGGCCAGCTTGGTGTACTTTTTCTTCAGTATCTTTCCTTCCTAATTACTGGTAATTTGTGTAACGCAAGATTCTGATGTTTAAAATCTTTTAACTTTTGTATCCTTTTCTAACTTTATTTTATTTTTTAAAAACTTATTTATTTATTTTTGTCTGTGTTGGGTCTTCGTTGCTTCACACAGGCTTTTCTCTAGTTGTGGTGAGCAGTGGTTTCTCTTGTTGCGGAGCACGGGCTCTAGGTGCGCAGGCTTCAGTAGTTGTGGTGTGCGGGCTCAGTAGTTGTGGCTCGTGGGCTCTAGAGCACAGGCTCAGTAGTTGTGGCTCATGGGCTTAGTTGCTCTGCATCATGTGGGATCTTCCTGGACCAGGGATCGAACCCATGTCTCCTGCATTGGCAGGCGGATTCTTAACCACTGCACCACCAGGGACATCCTCCTTTTCTAACTTTAAATATGTATATGTGATAGGCAGAATCCTAAGATGCCCCCACTAATATTTCTTGCCATCATCTGTAGAACTGTGAATATGATGGCTGTTACTACCTTGATTATGTTAGGTTCCATAGCAAAAGGGATTTTGAGATAAGGTTATTAATCAGTTGACCTTAAGATAGGGAGATGGCCTAGATAGACCTCATATAGTCACATGACCCTTTCAAAGCAGAGTTTTCTCAAGCTGGTAGTAGAAAGGGAAGCCAGAGATGCAAAACACAAGAAGGATCCATTTTACTGTTGCTAGCTTAAAGATGCAGGGAAATACGTTTAAAGGCTAGAGAGCAGCCTCTTTGTTGACAGCAACCTCCAGCCAATAACCAGCAAGGAAATGGAACCTTAGTCCTATAGCTGCATGGAACTGAATTCTGCCAACAGCCTGAGTTAGCAAGGAAGTGGACCCTTCCCCAGAGTCTCTAGCTAAGAACCCAGCCCAGATGACATCTGGATTTTGTTCTTGTGTAACTCTAAATAGAGAACTCAGCTAAGCCCACATGGACTTCTGACCTACAGAATGGGAATAATAAGTTTGTGGTAATTTGTTATGTAGCAATAGAAAACTAATACAGTGCAGGTCTTCCCTATTAAGAAGTGAGTTCCATTTCCTGCCTCATTAATTGTTGCCCTGTTTTTCTTCTTTTCATTGTTAAATTTCTAAACAAAATTGTCTAAACTCACCATCTCAATTTATACGCAACTTACTCTTTTTTGAATTCCTCTGCCTCTGTGTCTTGCCCCCCCAAATGACTTTCTGATGAACTAGCGACCTCTTCCTTACCAAACCTAAGGAACTCTTCTCCATTCTCATTTTCTTTGGTGTCTTGTATTATACATACTTGGTTTTATCTCTTGAAATCCTCCCTCCCTTCCTTCCTGCCTCTTTTTTGTAATACTATATGATTCTGATTTTTTTTCTCCCTCCTTTCTTTCCTCTGTCTCCTCTGGTTTCTTCACAAATCTTGCTCACCAGTATTGGAATTGAATTTAGGAGGTATTGCAGGGGAACAGCAGAGGTGAATAAAGAAACAGAGATATGAAGAAAACAGTTGGGGCAGTCCAACTTAATTTTCCTAGACACCTTTGTTAGCGTAAGGCTCTTCCTAAAGAGCTAGATGTGCTCCTTGGCCATTTACCTGTAGATATTGTATAGCTATTGCAACAGTTACCTACCACAATAATGCGTCCTAACAAACTGCCCCAAACTCAGTGGCTTAAAAGCAGTCATTTATTATTATTCATGCAACTGCTGGGCTCAGCAGGGTGGTTTAGGCTTGGTGGTTAGGTGGGTCTGCTTCTTGTGGCAGGTTGTTCAATATGGGTTGGCTCTGCTGGCAGTACTCCATGTATTTGTGTCATCCTTGGAGGAATGGTCTAGCCATGGCTTGCTCTTCTCATGCCCATGACAGAAGCACAAGAGGGCAAGTAGAAGCATGTCAGGGCTTTTTAAGGCCTGGTCTTGGAACTGGCACACGTTGTCACCTCCACCTCATTTTATTACCAAATCAAGTCACATGGCCAAACCACAGACCAAGGGGTAGGAGAATACATACCACTGTGGATTTAATTGTATTTCCCAGATTCATATTTTGAAGCCCCAGTGTGATGGTTTTTGGAGATGGGAGGTAATTAGGTTTAGATGAGGTCATGAAGCTGGGACTCTTATGATGGGATTAATTCCCTTGTAAGAAGAGGCACCAGAGGACTTCCTCTCTCTCTCTTGCTCTCTGTCTCTGCCATGTAAATACACAGTGAGAAGGTAGCTATCTGCAGTCCAGGAAGAGAGCTTTCACCAGGACCCAACCATGCTGGTACCCTGATCTTGGATTCCTTGCCTCCTGAACTGAGAAAATAAATTTCTGTTGTTTAAGCCACCCAGTCTGAGGTATTTTGTTATGGTAGCCCAAACTGACTAATATATACTCCCATCCCATTAGGAGGAGGAATTGCAAAGTTACATATCTGGTAAAGGTCATTGATATTGGGAAAGAAGGAGAATTGGGGCAAAAAATGGAATCTCTTACGGGCATTGTGTAGTATCTCGCATTCTCGCCTCTTCCTCATTTTATTAACCAGTAAGTGTATCTACTCTTTATAACTCTTCTTTTTTTTATTATTCTGCCTGTATTATACCAATATATTAGTTATTACAGGTTAGGTTATCATGCCATAACAAACAAACCCTAACTATCTCAGTGGCTTAATACAATCAGAGTTTATTTCTCTCTTTTGCAAACTTACTGTGGATCTGGGTTCTTCATGGTAGCTTCCTTCCAGGTATTGGTTCAGCATACCACCCTGCATCTGTCTGTGGCACCTCCATGTTAACAAGTGATTGCCATGGCGGGACTGGAGGGCTGAACAGCAGCAATTAAATTCTTTGGCCCCTAAGTGACACGTTATCGTTCCTATGTACCCAGAAGTAGAGAGGAAGCATGTATTGGTGAACATTAGCTACCACTAATACTCTCACCCCTCCCATACTTCAGTTTCCTTTCTGGGGCTTCATTTCCTCCTTTAGCGGGGAAGGTGAGTTAAATGACTTTCCGTTCAGACATTCTGTAACAAAACATTGCCAGCAGTCACTGCCTTGCTGCCTTGGTGCTGTGGGTCAAGTGCTTGTGACCTCCCTAGAGTCACCCTTCTTCATGAGAAATATCTGTGGGGCATCCTAGAGGACCTGCCTCGCAGACCTGGCTCATGCTATCATGAGACAGTTGTTTCTGTAAAAGAAAGTATACCCACCTTAACATGGTGTCTGACATCTTCTAAATCTAGCTCCCAAAATTAGTTTTCTAGGATCATCTACTATTTCAACTGCAGTCCAAATGGACACGTTACTGTTCTTTAGATATGGCCTCGGCCTTAATCTCATATTTTTTTAATCCTTGTCCGCTCTTCTCTAGACATACTGGTCATTTTTTTGGTTCCTCAGACACGCCAGGCTTATTCCTGCTCAGGGCCTTTACATTTGCTATTTCTTTTGGCATGCACTTCCTCAGCCTGGCTCTGTCTTGTTACTCTCTTCTCAGTCACTGTCTTTATACTGCCTTATCTAGAATACCCCTCTGTAGTCACCACAGCATAACACCTTCATGTCATTTATTGCTATCAGAAGTCATTTTGTATGTTTATTTGTTTATGTTTATTGTCTGTCCTTCCCAATTAGAATGTAGGCCCTCTGAGGTTAGGGACCTTGTCTGTCTTCTTCATTGCTGTATCTCTAGCACTTAGAACAGTGGTTGGCACATAATAATCCCTCAATAAAATTTGCTGCTAAACTGATGCCTGACTTCTTAGCACTTGGTCTCATTACTTCCTTTACCCTGACACCTCTCCCACCCTATCTCCATTTAAGCGTGTCTAAATCCTACATGTTCGCCAAGATCAGCTTAAAGGCCACTTAATGAAATTTTCACTTATCCATGTCTTCAGTTCTTCCTTAGCAAGAAGGCATCCCTTACCTCCTCTCAATACCCATAGTATCCAACAGAAAATGTTTACAGGCATCATTCTCAAAGGACTACAGTATTTTTTGATCCATAGTGCTTAATCTCACAGCAACCCAGTGGTAAAGTCCTCAGATGAAGCAGCTCGGAAAGGTCCTGCAGCTTGTGAGAAATCCCATCATGCCTAGAAACCACGTGTCTTGCCTTGAGTCCAGCATCCATTCCTCTACATCACAAGTGACATTCATTTTCTTTTTCTTTTTTTTTTTTTTTGCGGTACGCGGGCCTCTCACTGTTGTGGCCTCTCCCGTTGTGGAGCACAGGCTCCGGACGCGCAGGCTCAGCAGCCATGGCTCACAGGCCCAGTCGCTCCGCGGCATGTGGGATCTTCCCGGACCGGGGCACGAACCCGCGTCCCCTGCATCGGCAGGTGGACTCTCAACCACTGCGCCTCCAGGGAAGCCCCTCATTTTCATTCTACATGTTGGTTGTTGGTTTTTTACAAATAAATTAAAGTGTCTCTGTCCCAATAGGAACAACATCACTTTGTATCTAGTTTTTTCCTTATGTGTTTGGGTGTCTTAGAGGCATGTACTGGGTGTCGTGAGAACCCTGAGGAGGCAGCATTTGAGGGCTAAGGACCAGTGGGAAGGGGGCCTGCAGTGACTTCCCAGAGGAGGTGCTTTGTGAGTCTGGTCTCAAGGGAAAAGAAATCAGGCAGGTTGGTAAGAAAAGATGAAAATTCTGCATTGAGACAACTGCAGGAACAAACTTTCAGAAAGGATATTCCCTGTGTCCAGGTACAAGAATTCCCTTATTGGAACTGTGGTCGAAGTCACAGGCACCTCTCACTTGATTCTGGGGCGTGGAGATGAGGTGAAGTCTGATGTTTCTTGAGAGGAGGAGTGCCCTGCTGCCCCCAGGCTGCTAAAGCTTCTGCAGGTTTAGGGATTAATGAAGAGAAAATCAGCTTGCGAGGTGGAGTGGGGAAAAGTCCAGAAAGGATTGTCTGAGAAGGGGCATTTATAGATTGAAAGATTAGAAACATGGACAGACAAAGCCAGAAGAGCATGGAAAGGATTCAGTCCAGTATCTGCCCTGGGCATGTCCTATTTTATGCTATGTTTTTGTAACCATATCACTTGTGTCTACAGTGACATCTAATTTGTAATTAGGATGCTTTCCCTTGCAATTATTAAAAAGCTTTACCTAAATGGCTTTAAAGAAGGGGATTTATTGGATCATGTAACTGAAAAGTCCAAAGAAAGGATCAGTTTCAGATGTAGTTTGGTCAGAGAGGCATTATTTTTCTCCATGATTTTCTCAACTCTGTCCTGCTCGATGTTGCCTTCATCACAAGCTGGCTTCTTTTTGGTAATGAAATTGCTGCAGCAAGTTCCAGACCTTACCTCAGCACATCTTGTCATTCAGAAATGTCCCTTTTTCTCATTAAATCGAAGTCCCAGGTTTCATTCTGATAGGACCAACTTGGGTTCTGTACCCGTTCCTGAATCAAACATCCTGATAAGGCAGATAATGATTATGCTGATTTTTGAGGCTGCTCAGGGTCAATCCCTTTTGCTTGTATAGTAGCGGAATTAATTCTGCCCAAACTACAGGACTGCTATGCAACAGGGGAGGAGCGGAATGGATGTTGGGGAGGCACTCTTGTCATGTCTATTGTATTATTCCCTTTTCTCTGGAAGCTTAGTAGACTTAACGAAGCTCCATGAGCTCAAGACTGTATCTGTTTAATTTGTTGTCCAGTGTATATTCTCCAGTTTCGAGTTCATGTTGGGCACTCAGTAAATATTTAGTGAATGAATATTTTATGCATCTTTGTCTCTTTACTAGCTCCTCTTCCTCCTCCTCTCTGGTTCTTTCCTGCTTTAAAAAAATTTGCTATTAATTTTTGTCCACTTAATCCTTTCCACCCAGCTATAACATGTAACTCATGTAGTCTTTCTTATCTAAAAAATCATTCTGTTTCACCATTCTCCTCAAATTACTGCCCCATTATTTCTTTTTCTTCACCATCGGACCTCAAGAGAGTAGTGTGCTCTAGATATCTTCACTGCTTCATCACTCACTGATACTTTAACTCCTTGCAAACTGAATTTTCCCTTATCACTCAGCCACTCTCTCAAATGTCCCTAGTACATTTCTTTTGTTCCCAAATCAGGTGGCCTTTTTCTTAGTACTATTTTTCCGTGATTTCTTTCCTCCATCTAACGCTATTGATGGTCCATGCCTTTGGAAACACTTCTCTTTTGAGATGATACTTCTGCTTCTCTGATTGCTCTGTTATGTCTTGTTTTGTTCTGTTTAGTTTACTGAACTCTCCTTTACCTTCTCTGATCTCTTTAAATGCAGATAGTCTCCAAGGTTCTACCTATATTATCCTTTCTTATCTTTCCCAGCTCTCAACCTCAACTCTCATATTTATGCTAGATGTTTCCCAAATCATAAGCCCTTACCTCTGTTCTGTTTTCAAGTCACGAATTTGCACCTGCCAGCTGACTGTTTTCACTTGGGTATTCTATACAAAGCCAACATGTCAAAAACTGTCCATAGATGCTTCCCTGTCGGCCTTCTTCTGCTCTGTTCTATACCATTCTCTTAGTCATATAGATTCAAAGCTTAAGCAGAGTCTGTGACTTCTCCCTTTCTTTACTCACCATAGCTTCAATTTTCCCTGCTGGAACTGCTTAGAGAGACTGTCAACTCTGTAAGGTAAAACACTATGGCGTGTTTATTTTTCCTATCTCCGGCTCCTAGCACAGTGTCTCGTAGATACATAGTAGGTGCTCAAAAGATGTTGATCTAATGGATGACTGATTTTCTTATTGATTTCATCTGTGTAATACCCCTGTGGTTATTTTTTTTTAACTTCTAATTACCACTGCTTTTATTCTAGTTCAGGTCTTTGCCATCTTTGATTTGGACTCCTGTAATGACCTCCTAATTGCCTTGTCTCTTTTTTTGTAATCTACTGTGTGTATTATTTTAGAAATACTTTCTAAAGTACAGACCTAGTTATATCACTGCACTCCTTAAAAACTTCAGTTACTCTTTATTACCAAACCTAATAAAGTAAAACTTCCCTGGTTTGATTTTCAAGTTCTTCCATGATTTGACCCTAAATAATCATTTAGTATTCATGTTCCTTTCTTCTTTATTTTTTAGGTAAATTGTTACTTTCCTGCCTCTGTTTGTTATTCATTTATTTAACAAATATTTACTGAATGTCCACTATGTACCAGATACTCTGCTAGGTACTGGAGAAACAATTGAAAAAGTGATAGTGTTAGCCCTCTCAGAACTTGAAGTCTAGTTGGGGAGAGAGATGTTAAATGAATAATTACACATATAATTCTCTCATTGGAGTTACGAAGGCTTATGCTATTGCCTTTTCTTTTTCTTGAAATGCAGCCTACCATAATGCTACATACTCTAATGCTGTCTTTTAAATCCTGACTCAGATGATCTTTCCTTGATGACACCTTTCCTTATCTCAACAGGAAGTCATTCTCCAACTCTGGTTCCACCTTATCTGTATCTTCTGATGACTTACATCACTTTTTGCTTTGTTTTATTATGCTTGAGTATTCTTTCTCACAAGATATTTAGATGCTTATTACAGAATTTGAACCACTTTCAAGTCAATCTTGAATATCTCAGTGTATTTCTCATAGCAGATTGGATGCATTAAGTAAGTTGTAGTATGGATCAGTCTTCTCAAGATTTTACCCTAAGTATCACCTTTTTTTTTGAATTATTGATCTTATTTGAGACAAATCTAGTAGTTAGTAGATTCCAATTAAGTTTGCCAGTAATCATATCATACTTTAGGGTAATTACTGAATTTTAAATGAATAATTTTTCTAAGTTTCTTTTGTTTACTATATTATCTCATTTCATCTCCATAACAGGCCTATCAAATAGATTTGGGAATCTATTAATGCAGATGTTCATGGTTTGGAGAAGAGATTGTCTTTTTTGTTTAGCTTGTTTTACTCATTTTATTTTTGAGGTCTGTGCATGTTGTTGCAAATAGTAGTAGTTCTTTTCAATTGTTGTATAGTTTTAGTGTATAAATGTACCACAGTTAATTATCCATTTCACTGTTGCCAAACAATTGGGTTGTTTCTAGTTTTTGGCTATTATGAAGAGTGCACCTATGAATATTCTTACACATGTGTTTTGGTGTATGTATGTGTACACATATATATGCATTTCTGTTAGTTATAATCATAGAAGTGGAATTTCTGGGTTACAGAGTAGGCATAATATTAGTTTTACTAAATATTGCCAATTAGCTTTTCATAAAGTTTGTACAAATTTATGTTCTCCAAAGCAATATATGAAGTGTCAGTACTCCACATCCTTGACAACACTTGATATTGTCAACCTTTTGAATTTTAGTTATTCTGGTGGGTATGCTGTGGTATCTCATTGTATTTTACTTTGCATTTCCCTGATAAGTGATAATGTTGAACACCTTTACATATACTTATTGGTCATTTGGATATCCTCTTTTATGAAGTACCTATCATGTCTGTTTCAGTTATTTATTGCTGCTTAAACCAACAACAGTTTATTATTTTTCACAATTATATGGGTTGACTGGGAAGTTCCTCTCCTGGTTTTGTTTGGGCTCATTCCTGCAACTGCATACAACTGGGGGGGTGGGGGGGGAGACTCTTGGGCTGGAAGGCCCAAGATGGCCTCACTTACTTGTCTGTCAATTGGTATTGTCTGTGGCTAGGACACCTTGGGTTTCTTCCCTGTGACCTCTCATTCTCCACTAAGCTAGTACAGCTTCTTTACATGACAGTCTCAGGGCATTGTTCCAAGCAGGAAAAGTGGAAGCTGCAAGATCTCTTAAGACCAAGCCTTGGAAGTTATGTAACATACTTCCCCTACATTATTTTATGAATGTAAATTATGACCAGCCCAGATTCATGGTATGGGGGAATAGACCTCACTTCTTCATTGGAGGAACAGCTATGTCATGTTGCAAAGGGGTCTACTTGCCAGAATAGGAAGCATTTGTAGCTATATTTTACAACTTCCCACAAAGTCTTTTGCCTAATTTTTATTGAGTTGTCTTACGGATTTATAGGAGCTCTTTAATATATGTATTGTGAATGTCTTCTACCTATCTGTAGTTGGTTTTCTGCTTTTTAGTGGTGTCTTTTGATGTATAGAAGTTATAATTTTAATGAACTCTAATTTGCTAGGTTTTTCTTTTATGGTAGTACTTTTGTGTCTGGTTTTGCCAGAGCTTTAGTAATTCATTTAAAGTAATAGTGCTTCTAGGGCAAGGAAGGGAATATTATCTATGACAAAGCCATTTACTCTCTCTTACATTCATTTATTCATTTAGCAAACTGTTGTCGGGTATTAATCAGGAAGTCAGGTACTTATAAAACATGGATTTTAAAAACAGTTTCATGACCTTTAATGAAAATCAGTATGTTTGGAACAGGTTTTTGAGTTGATTATAACATTCTGGGAGGTAGACCTAGTTTAAATAGTAGATCTCAAAACAAATTTTAATCCGAGACATTTTCAAATTGCTTTGAGCTGGTATAAAACTAGACTTATAAACAAATTATTGTGCTTGTGGGAGCTGAGCATTAGCTATTTTTTAAATTTTAGGTATCCTTTAAATTTTAAAGTTTAATCCTTTAAAAATAAACTTTCCTATCTTGATTCTGGGCCAGTTATCTCAATGAAATTCTCCCTTCAGAGAGGTCTTCCCATCCCCTTTCTTAAATGGTATATTGTTTATATCTACATTACTATCATATTCTAGTCTGTCTTGTTTGTTATTAGACTTATTTCTATTTTTTCTAGCCTATGAGATTGTTATTCATTCAATAATTAACACAGCTGTATGAATGATTACCATGTGCACTGAGTATTGGCATGATGTTGGGCAATAGAGTGATTCCAGCCTGTAGTGGATGTGGAATTTACTGAGAGATAATGTAAGTAAATATGTAGCATAGCAAGTGCTATGATAGAAAAAGTAGAGAATACTGTAGGAACGCTTAGAAAGGGTCCCTACCCCATATTTGAATGTTAAAAGGAAGACTTTTTGGAAGAAGTGACTTCTAAGCTAAGACTACTGGCTAAGCAACAAGGTAGGTGGACCAGATCGTGTGGGACCATATAAATTATATCAAAAGAATTTGACTTTATTCTAAGAATAAGGAAAAGTCACTGAAGGAGAGTGACACATCATTATTGCTTTCCTTACTGTTGTTGTCTAACAAATTATATTAAATTTATAAATCAAAACAACTATTTTATATTACTCATATTTTTAATGGGTCAGTAAGTTTTTGCTGGGCAGTTATCTGTCCAGTGGGCAGTCCTTGTTTGGGGTCTCTCAGTTGTAATTGATGTCCCTGGGGCTAAAGCAGTATGAAGGTTCAAGTGGGCTTGATATCTGATGTGGCTCACTCACATGGCTGGTGTTGATGCTGGCTGTTGGTGGGCACTCAGCTTTGCTACTCGTCAGAGCAACTACATGTGTCCTCTCCAGCATGGTGTTTTTACATGGAGGCAGGCTTTGCTTAGAGCAAGTATCTGAAGAGAATCAAACATATACTTCATGGCCTTTCCTGACCAAGCCTTGGAAGTTATAATAGTGTCACTGCTGCTGCCTTTTATTGTTACAAGCTAGTCACTAAAGTTGGCCTGGATTCAAAGGTTGGGGGCATAGACCTTACCTCTTGATGGGAGAAGTGTCAAAAAATTTGCAGACATGTTTTAAAACCACCACAGTCTTTCCTCTGGCCACAAAATTATTTATAATCCTCGCAAATGCAAAATTCATTCCCTCCCAAGTCCTCCTCCACTCCAAAGGCTTATATGTTCTGGTAGGAGCTCAGGATCTAATCATCTAAATCAACTCCATGTGCACATGAGGTTCCTAATGTGCAGTTCCTCAGGTATGATTCCTGTGAACCAAAAAGGTAAGTTCTCTCTCCCCACATAGCCACTATACAGTAATGATGCAGGGAATAGGATAACCATGATAGACACTCCCATTCTAAAAGGGGAGAAATGAATGGTATGTAGCAGTTTTGAAATCCAGCTGGGCATGTGTTGCCATTTTCTTGATTAGGGGTCAGTACTGCTCATTAGAAAGCATTCCCTGTTGCTCTTGGTTCTGCTCTTTGGGTTCTTGATTCTGCCTTCTGAATCATTCTTTCTTTTCCTTAAGAAATGGTTTTTACAGTTGGATCGATTTCTTAGCTTACCTCTTACTCATAGAAGGTTGGGTGTCCAAAGCCCTCTTTACATTTTATACTTTTTCCATACATTTCAGTTTAAGCTTGGAATACTATTTTTTAAAATTTCAATTTTATACATTTTTTTTTTTTGGCCGTGCTGCGTGGCATGCGGGATCCTAGTTCCCCGACCAGGGATTGAACCTGTGCGCCCTGCAGTGGAAGCGCAGTCTTAACCACTGGACTGCCAGGGAAGTCCCCACTTTTATACAATTTTTAAAGGTTACTTTCCACTTACGGTTATTACAAAATATTGGTTGTATTCCCTGTGTTGTATAATACATCCTTGAACCTATCTTATACCCAATAGTTTGTACCTGCTACTCCCTCACCCATATATTTCTCCTCTCCACTACCACTGGTAACCACCAAAGTTTGTTCTCTATATCTATGAGTCTGCTTCTTGTATGTTATATTCACTAGTTTGTTGTATTTTTTAGATTGCACATATAAGTGATATCATACAGTATTTATCTTTCTCTGTCTGACTTATTTCACTTAGCATAATGCCCTCCAAGTCCATCCATGTTGCTGCAAATGGCAAAATTTCATTCTTTTATGGCTCAGTAGTATTCCTTTGTGTGTGTGTGTATCTCATCTTCTTTATCCATTCATATGTTGGTGGACACTTAGGTTGTTTCCATGTCTTGGCAATTATAAATAATGCTGCTGTGAACATTTGAATTAGTGTTTTGTTTTTTTTCAGATATATACCCAGGAGTGGAATTTCGGGGTCATATGGTAGTTCTATTTTTAGTTTTTTGAGAAACCTCCATACTCTTTTCCACAGTGGCTCTACCAGTTTACATCCCCACCAAGTGTACAAGGGTTCCCTTTTCTCCACATCCTCGCCAACATTTATTATCTGTGTTCTTTTTTTTTTTAATTTTTATTGGAGTACAGTTGATTTGCAATGTTGTGTTTCTGCTGTATAGCAAAGTGAATCAGTTATACGTATATCCACTCTTCTATAGATTCTTTTCCTATATAGGCCATTACAGAGTATATTGAGTAGAGTTCCCTGTGCTATACAGTAGATCCTTATTAGTTATCTATTTTATATATAGTAGTGTGTATATGTTAATCCCAATATCCCAATTTATCTCTCCCACCCCTCTCCCCCACGGTAACCGTAAGTTTGTTTTCTACATCTGTGACTCTATTATCTGTGTTCTTTTTGATGATAGTCATTGTGACAGGTGTGAGGTGATACCTCATTATGGTTTTGATTGGCATTTCCCTGATTAGCGATGTTGAGCATCTTTTCATGTGCCTGTTGGCCATCTACATTTCCTCTTTGGAAAAATGTCAATTCAGTTCTTCTGCCCATTTTTTAATCAGGTGGTTTGTTTTTGTCATGTTGATTTGTATGAGCTGTCTATTTATGGGATATTAATTTCTTATCAGTCACATCATTTGCAAATATTTTCTTCCATTCAGTAGGTTGTCTTTTCATTTTGTTGATAATTTCCTTTGCTGTGCAAAAGCTTTTAAGTTTAATTAGGTCCCATTTGTTTATTTTTGTTTTTATTTCCTTTACTTTAGGAGAGGGATCCAAAAAAATATTGCTTTGATTTATGTCAAATAGTGTTCTATGTTTTCCTCTAGGAGTTTTATAGTATCCAGTCTTACATTTAGGTCTCTAATCCATTTTGAGTTCATTTTGAATATGGTGTTAGAGAATGTTCTAATTTCATTCTTTTACATGTAGCTGTCCAGTTTTAAGCTGGGAATACTTTTGTTAATACAGTTCCCTTAGAAGTTTTGTGCTCTTTCTGTGGATGATGTTTGCTCCTTTAGACAAAATCACAACCATAAACCTCTGCAAGCCTGGTCCATCTTTATCTTGGGGTTCCTTGTAAGGCTACTGAGGGACCTGGCCAATGCTACATGTTTTAGATTTTTGTTAGAGCATTTCTAGTACTAAAATTCTGTTTTTGTTGCTACTACTGCCTTCCAAATTACCCCAACTTAATTGTTTAAAATAACATTTTGCTTTGATCACAATTTTGTGGGTTAGATGGTTGTAGTCAGATCTTGGCTGTGACTGTGGACATCTGAAGGCTCAACTGGGTTGATTGACAAGATGGCTTACTCACACACTGGCAGCAGATGTTGTCATGTGGGTGCTAAGCTGAACTGTTGATTGGAGTGCTTACATGTGGTCTCTCCAACATGGCAATGTCAAGGTACTTGGATTTCTTATGTGACCTCAAAGTGAGTGTTTCAAGAGAACCAGGTAAAGCTGTATGGCCTTTTCTGACCTAGCCTCAGCAATTACAAAATATCAGCTCTGTTGCATTCTCATAGTTACAAGCAACTTACCAAGGCTGACTGATTCAAGGGGAGGGTACATAGATCCTACCTCTCAATGGGAGGAGTGTCAAAGAATTTGCAGACTGATTTAAACCTTCCACAGTTACCATAATCATAGCACACACTTATTGAATGATTTTAATGTATCAGGTATTTTGATAAACACTTTATGTGAATTACATTATTTACTCCCTACCACAACTTTATGAATTGTTTTTTACTATTTTATAACCATTCTGTAGATAAGGAAGGGAAACTTGGAGAGGTTAAATAACTTGACCATGGTCACACAGCTAGTAAATGATAGAGTCTAGACTCACATGCAGTTCTCTCTGATCCAAGAGTCCATAGACTTAACCATAGCTAAGCTGGCAATTTATTATAAGTGAAACAGAATTGTGTTTTAGATAGTTCATTCTTGGAAGCAGGGAGACTAGTTGGAAGCTATTACTACCATCAGCTGCTTGTTTTATCTGTCTTCACACAAGGTAAGCAATAGAAGGAGTGAAAAAGTAGGAGAGGGAAGGGTATGTATTAATAAATATTGGCAGGAAAAAAATGTAACATTTTTAGGCCAGAAAGAATTTCTGTGGTTCTAATGATTTTCAATAACTATTTGTTGTTGGTTTAATTTATTCACCATCTTCACTCTTCATCACTTGTCATCTACCGTAATGTTTTAGTTTATTCATTCAGAGAGTCACACAAGTCCTTAGGTCTGACCTAGTATATGCTCTTGGTATTTTAAAGGCAGAATAAAAATTACTGGGCTTTCTTCTCTTCTCTACCAAAGGTACGTTTTTCAGCTGCTTGTTAGACTTGAGAAAGATTTGAGGTGTGGGGTCCTCTGAGATTTCCTGTCAGGGGTTGGCAAACTATGGGCTGTGGTCCAAATCCAGCCTGTAGTTTGGTTTTTGTAAATAACATTTTAGTTGAATGTAGGCCTACCCATTCATTTAAGTATTGTCTATGGCTGCTTTTATGCTATGATATTGGATAGCTCTCGCAGAGACTATATGGCCTGCAAAACCTAAAATATTTACTATATGGCACTTCACAGAAAAAGTTTGTAAACCTCTGTTCTATGTAATACAGGGCATATATAGGTCATTCTGTTGCATATGTGAGATGCTTAGTGCAGGTCAGGGTGCAGTCTTGGGGCATACTGGCCACACATATTATTGTATGTCGTAGTAGCAGAGATCAATGACTAAGTCAATTATTGGTGCAGAGATCCAGAGGCCTCTTAAAGGAATTCCAGCAAATAGGATAGAATAACCATTTTAGGATGAAGCCACTCTGTTTGTTTTGTACTGTGAGATAGATGTTCATGAAAGAAGTAGTAGGTGAGAGACCAGTATGTGACTCTTGTCCCTGACTGAGGCAAGAATAGAGATCTGTAGGTTATCCTTAATTTACTCGGCATTTTTTTCCATTTTTGCCAAAAGCCTTATAATATTTTTGTTTTGTTTTGAGCCCCTGTATGTTGGTTTTAAACATTGTAACATTTAGTGTGTCTTTGTATCCAGGAGATATGTTAGTTTACATTATTGTGCATTTCATTTATTCTTACGCCCTATTTAGGACACTGTTGTTTTAGCCATAGGACTGACCCAGATGTTCACAAATGGCATCCAGAAAGAGATACCTCCAGGTACTGTTGGAGCATAGTTGAGTTATGCTTTGCACACTTATCTCTAGGCATGTTCTCACAATTTATTTAGAGTAAATATATATTCTTTCCAATGATTTTGCTTTTATTTCCTTAGTTTTGGAAATGTGATTATGCATTTACTAATATTACAGGAATGATTTTCTCAGAGAGCTGTGAATAGTTTATCTACCTAAATTGTCAATGAAAGTACTTTTCAACTGTTAGTGACTTGCAAAAAGCCTTTTTTTTTACTGTGTATAATTAAAGGAAATTAAAATAACTCTCTTAAATATGCAATAAAAGTTAATTTAATTAGCTGCCCATTTGGAAATAGGTTATTGATGCACTTTTCCTATGCATAGAAAAATTAAATGAAATAACGTAGTGTATCTTCTTTTACAACGGAGAAAACTACATTACTCTAAGCATGTATTTGTCCCACATTTTGTGTTTTACAAGTAAATAAATGAACTTATTCTTTAAAAAGTGAGCATTAAATAAATACAGCGACAGCCGAGTACTTTTTATCTTACTCACTGTCGAATAATTAAAAAAATAAATCTTTTTAATTGTTTCTTTTTAGTTACATTTATGATCCTAAGAAAATTGTGCAAATATATCACTTCTGTTTCTTATGGAAATATTTGTGCTACAATGAGCCTGTGATCATGATACTTCTGAAAGAGTGATGGTAAGAACCTTCGGATGGTATGTAGGCTTACTTTAGTTTGTTTATAATGAATGCGTGTCTCAAAGCAGGGGCTAATTGTCATTTAAAAGAAGATGGTTAAAAAAAAGGTATATATGTGAGGTGACAGATGTGTTAATTAAACTTGATTGTGGGAATAATTTTACAACGTATAAGTGTATCAAATCATCACGCTGTACACTTTAAATATTATAATTTTATTTGTCAGTTATACCTCAGTAAAGCTGAAAAAAGATGGCTTTTATTTTATTTTTTAACATCTTTATTGGAGTATAATTGCTTTACAATGGTGTGTTAGTTTCTGCTTTATAACAAAGTAAATCAGTTATACATATATCCCCATATATCTTCCCTCTTGCGTCTCTCTCCCTCCCACCCTCCATATCCTACCCCTCTAGGTGGTCAGAAAGCACTGAGCTGATCTCCCTGTGCTATGCAGCTGCTTCCCACTAGCTATCTATTTTACATTTGGTAGTGTATATATGTCCATGCCACTCTCTCACTTTGTCCCAGCTTACCATTCTCCCTCCCTGTGTCCTCAGGTCCATTCTCTCGTAGGTCTGCATTTTTATTCCCGTCTTACCCTTAGGATCTTCATGACCATTTTTTTTTTTTTTACATTCCATATATATGTGTTACCATACATCTTTGTTTTTCTCTTTCTGACTTACTTCACTCTGTATGACAGACTCTAGGTCCATCCACCTCACTATAAATAATTCAGTTTCTTTCTTTTTATGATTGAGTAATATTCCATTGTATATATGTGCCACATCTTCTTTACCCATTCATCTGTCGATGGACACTTAGGTTGCTTCCATATCCTGGCTATTGTAAATAGAGCTGCAGTGAACATTGTGGTACATGACTCTTTTGAATTATGGTTTTCTCAGGGTATATGCCCAATAGTGGGATTGCTGGGGCATATGGTAGCTCTATTTTTAGTTTTTTAAGGAACCTCCATACTGTTCTCCATAGTGGCTGTATCAGTTTACATTCCCACCAACAGTGCAAGAGCGTTCCCTTTTCTCCACACCCTCTCCAATATTTATTGTTTCTAGATTTTTTGATGATGGCCATTATGACTGGTGTGAGATGATATCTCATTGTAGTTTTGATTTGCGTTTCTCTAATGATTAATGATGTTGAGCATTCTTTCATGTGTTTGTTGGCAATCTGTATATCTTCTTTGGAGAAATGTCTGTTTAGGTTTTCAGACCAATTTTGGATTGGGTTGTTTGTTTTTTTGATATTGAGCTGCATGAGCTACTTGTAAATTTTGGAGATTAATTCTTTGTCTGTTGCTTCATTTGCAAATATTTTCTCCCATTCTGAGGATTTTCTTTTGGTCTTGTTTATGGTTTCCTTTGCTATGCAAAAGCTTTGCAGTTTCATTAGGTCCCATTTATTTTTGTTTTTATTTCCATTTCTCTAGGAGGTGCGCCAAAAAGGATCTTGCTGTGATTTATATCATACAGTGTTCTGCCTATGTTTTCCTCTAAGAGTTTGATGGTGTCTGGCCTTAAATTTAGGTCTTTAATCCATTTTCAGTTTATTTTTCTGTATGGTGTTAGGGAGTGTTCTAATTTCATTCTTTTACCTGTAGCTGTCCAGTTTCCCCAGCACCACTTATTGAAGGGGCTGTCTTTTCTCCATTGTATATTCTTGCCTCCTTTATCAAAGATAAGGTGACCATATGTGCATGGGTTTATCTCTGGGCTTTCTATCCTGTTCCATTGATCTATATTTCTGTTTCTGTGCCAGTACCATACTGTCTTGACTACTGTAGCTTTGTAGTATAGTCTGAAGTCAGGGAGCCAGATTCCTCCAGCTCCGTTTTTCATTCTCGAGATTGATTTGGCTATTCGGGATCTTTTGTGTTTCCAGAAAAATTGTGAAATTTTTTGTTCTAGTTCTGTGAAAAATGCCATTGGTAATTTGATAGGGATTGCATTGAATCTGTAGATTGCTTTGGGTGGTATAGTCATTTTCACAATGTTGATTCTTCCAATCCAACAACATGGTATATCTCTCCATCTATTTGTATCTTTAATTTCTTTCATCAGTGCCCTATAATTTTCTGAATACAGGTCTTTGGTCCCCTTAGGTAGGTTTATTCCTAGGTATTTTATTCTTTTTGTTGCAGTGTTAATTTGGAGTGTTTTCTTAATTTCACTTTCAAATTTTTCATCATTAGTGTATAGGAATGCAAGAGAATTCTGTGCCTTAATTTTGTATCCTGCTACTTTACCAAATTCATTGATTAGCTCTACTAGTTTTCTGGTAGCATCTTTAGGATTCTCTATGTATATTATCATGTCATCTGCAAACAGTGACAGCTTTACTTCTTCTTTTCCGATTTGGATTCCTTTTATTTCTTTTTCTTCTCTGATTGCTGTCGCTAAATCTTCCAAAATTATGTTGAATAATAGTGGTGAGAGTGGACAGCCTTATCTTTTTCCTGATCTTAGTGGAAATGGTTTCCATTGAGAATGATGTTTGCTCTGGGTTTGTCAGATATGGCCTTTATTATGTTGAGTTAAGTTCCCTCTATGCCCAGTTTCTGGAGGGTTTTTATCATAAATTGGTGTTGAATTCTGTCAAAAGCTTTCTCTGCATCTATTGAAATGATCATGTGCTTTTTCTCCTTCAACTTGTTAATATGGTGTATCACATTGATTGATTTGCGTATATTGAAGAATCCTTGCATTCCTGGGATAAACCCCACTTGATCATTGTGTATGATCCTTTTAATGTGCTGTTGGATTCTGTTTGCTAGTATTTTGTTGAGGATTTTTGCATCTATGTTCATCAGTGATATTCGCCTATAGTTTTCTTTCTTTGTGACATCTTTGTCTGGTTTTGTTATCAGGGTGATGGTGGCCTCATAGAATGAGCTTGGGAGTGTTCCTCCCTCTGGTATATATTGGAAGAGTTTGAGAAAGATACGTGTTAGCTGTTCTCTAAATGTTTGATAGAATTCGCCTGTGAAGCCATCTGGTCTTGGGCTTTTGTTTGTTGAAAGATTTTTTATAACAGTCTCAATTTCTGTGCTTGTGATTGGTCTGTTTATATTTTATATTTCTTCCCGGTTGAGTCTTGGAAGGTTGAGCTTTTCTTAGAATTTGTCCATTTCTTCCAGGTTGTCCATTTTATTGGCATATAGTTGCTTGTAGTAATCTCTCATGATCCTTAGTATTTCTGCAGTGTCAGTTGTTGCTTCTCCTTTTTCATTTCTAATTCTGCTGATTTGAGTCTTCTGTTTTTTTCTTGATGAGTCTGGCTAATGGTTTTTCCATCTTGTTTATCTTCTCAAAGAACCAGCTTTTAGTTTTATTGACGTTTGCTATTGTTTCCTTCATTTCTTTTTCATTTATTTCTGATCTGATCTTTACGATTTCTTTCCTTCTGTTAACTTTGGGGATTTTTTGTTCTTCTTTCTCTACTTGCTTTAGGTATAAAGTTAGGTTGTTTATTTGAGATGTTTCTTGTTTCTTGAGCTAGGATTGTATTGATATAAACTTCCCTCTTAGAACTGCCTTTGCTGCATCACATAGGTTTTGGGTTGTTGTGTTTTCATTGTCATTTGTTTCTAGGTATGTTTTGATTTCTTCAGTGATCTCTTAGTTATTAAGTAGTGTATTGTTTAGCCTCCATGTGTTTGTACTTTTTACATATTTTTTCCTGTAATTGATATCTAGTCTCATAGCACTGTGGTCGGAAAAGATACTTGATACGATTTCAATTTCCTCAAATTTACCAAGGCTTGATTTGTGTCCCAAGATATGATCTCTCCTGGAGAATGTTCCATGAGCACTTGAGAAGATAGTGTATTCTGTTGTTTTGGATGGAATGTCCTATAAATATCAATTAAGTCCATCTTGTTTAATGTGTCATTTAAAGCTTGTGTTTCCTTATTTTCATTTTGGATGATCTGTCCATTGGTGAAAGTGGGGTGTTAAAAGTCCCCTACTATGATTGTGTTACTGTTGATTTCCCCTTTTATGGCTGTTAGCATTTGCCTTATGTATTGCGGTGCTTCTATGTTGGGTGCATAAATATTTACAATTATTATACTTCTTGGATTGATCCCTTGATCATTATGTGGTGTCTTTTGTTGTCTCTTGTAACAGTCTTTGTTTTACAGTCTATTTTGTCTGATATGAGAATTGCTACTCCAGCTTTCTTTTGATTTCCATTTGCATGGAATATCTTTTTCCATCCCCTCACTTTCAGTCTTTATGTGTCCCTACGTCTGAAGTGAGTCTCTTGTAGACAGCATATATATGGGTCTTGTTTCTGTATACATTCAGCTTGTCTGTGTCTTTTAGTTGGAGCATTTAATCCATTTACATTTAAGGTAAATGTCGATATGTATGTCCCTGTTACCATTTTCTTAATTGTTTTGGGTTTGTTATTGTAGGTCTTTTCCTTCTCTTGTGTTTCCTGCCTAGAGAAGTTCCTTTAGCATTTGTTGTAAATCTGGTTTGGTGGTGCTTAATTCTCTTTGGTTTTGCTTGTCTGTAAAGGTTTTAATGTCTCCGTCATATCTGAATAAGATCCTTGCTGGGTAATGTTTCTCCCTTTCATCACTTTAAATATGTCCTGCCACTCCCTTCTGGCTTGCAGAGTTTCTGCTGAAAGATCAGCTGTTAACCTTATGGGGATTCCCTTGTATGTTATTTGTTGTTTTGCCCTTGCTGCTTTTAATATTTTTCTGTGTATTTCATTTTTGATAGTTTGAGTAATGTGTGTCTTGGCGTGTTTCTCCTTGGTTTTATCCTGTGTGGGACTCCCTGTGCTTCCTGGACTTGATTACTATTTTCTTTCCCATATTAGGGAAGTTTTCAACTGTAATCTCTTCAAGTATTTTCTCAGTTCCTTTCTTTTTCTCTTCTTCTTCTGGGACCCCTATAATTCGAATGCTGGTGTGTTTAATGTTTTCCCTGAGGTCTCTGAGACTGTCCTCAATTCTTTTCATTCTTTTTTCTGCTCTGCAGTAGTTATTTCCACTATTTTATCTTCCAGGTCACTTATCCATTCTTCTGCCTTAGTTATTCTGCTATTGATCCCTTCTAGAGAATTTTAAATTTCATTTATTGTGTTGTTCATCACTGTTTTTTTGCTCTTTAGTTCTTCTAGGTCCTTGTTAAGCGTTTATTGTATTTTCTCCATTCTATTTCCAAGATTTTGGATCATCTTTACTATCATTATTCTGAATTCTTTTTCAGGTAGCCTGCTT
Source organism: Aethalodelphis obliquidens (assembly GCF_003676395.1). NCBI lineage: Eukaryota > Metazoa > Chordata > Mammalia > Artiodactyla > Delphinidae > Aethalodelphis > Aethalodelphis obliquidens. The sequence goes on along the minus strand of NW_020837952.1, from coordinate 43,498,166 downwards.
ATTTCCTCTTCATTTGTTACGTCTGGTGGGTTTTTACCTTGCTCCTTTATCTGCTGTGTGTTTCTCTGTCTTCTCATTTTGCTTAACTTACTGTGTTTGGGGTCTCCTTTTTGCAGGCTGCAGGTTTGTAGTTCCCATTGTTTTGTTTTGTTTCTTTTTTAACAGCTTCAACCAAATCTTTAATAGAAAGTGATTTAACTTAACCTCAGTATACAGTCATTAGAGGGAAAGGAATAAGAATATTAACAGAGTATATAAATTTCAATATACAATCATTAGAGGGAGAGGAATAATATTAACAGAGTATAAAACAGAGCATACATTGCCGAATTGGGCCGACACCTACTTCCAGATCCAAGTGGCAGCTACGAATTCCCTTGAACAGCAATCTGGAGTCCCAGTTGGGAAGGTCCTGTGCGGTGAGTCCACCCCACAGACTTCTGGGGCTTCAGAGTGCTGCCCAAAGGAGTCATGTTTTTAACACCAAGCCACAAGCTGATAGTCATCAGCTTGCGTGCAAGTATGCAGCTCTGGCTATTATCGCAAATGTTTTGATACTTTAGTTGTAAGTCTCAGAATGTTCGCTGAATTCCGGGAACTGGCCAGATTCCCAAGTCCCAGGAAGCTTTGTGACTTACTCCCTTCTTTCTCTGTTGGCTCCCAAGACTGACTAGCACCGTTTCTGGTGACCTGCATGTAGTCTAGCAGCTCGATGTGTAGCTCTTTCAGAGTCTTTGTTTAGTCAAAAGCCTATTGTTGTCTCTGAAGCCTGGACAAGACTATTTTATTAGCCTCCTCAACAACGACTTGGCTCTTTGCTCCAGAGGGATCCCACAGACAATGACAGCTTTTGGATTGAAACACTCCCTCTATAATGTTGGGTGTACATTTGTCTTGTATTTACAAAGAGTGGCCACAGGGCTTTCTCTCAGCACTGCCTGCCTTCTGAGTGGCTTCCTGGCTATTAAGTTTTGCCCCAGAACCTCTTGGTGGATGGACTTCAGAATTCAATCCCCCCAAACACATTGGCTTCTTTACTTCCCTTTTCTGGTTCCTTCAGCTGTTGGTAAATGTCTATATTCCTATGAATGTGATTGGTCCTGGAAACAGCACAAATGTGTGAAAAACATTTTTACATACTGTTTTTCAGCCACGTCAGACAGAAATCTCAGCTTATTACATGCATTCATATTTTATCCCCTGGATGTTGTTTGGGTTTCAAGATCTGGACTAGTGGGTGCATGATATTTGTCCTGCACAGATACAAGCAGCGAGCCCAATACATCCACAGCAACAGACTTTACCCCAGACCTCCCCACGTGGCCAGAGCCACATGCACCATCCTTATCCTGGTGAGTTTCTTCATCTCTTTTTACTGTCTCTCTTCCATCTTACTGTAATTGTAAATCCAGGCCAGTAGCTGATAGAAACATTTGTGCTACTAGCTCCAGATTTCCCAGCTTTCAGTCCCTTTGTGCTCATCAGCAGTGACACTGGTGTCTCTAGGTTCTTTTATGATTTCTGCTCCAAAAGAATTATTTTCCTAATATTGTTAAACATTTATGTCTTCTTATTTCTGCAGTGAATCAATTAATTTTTTTTTTAAGGGAAATTTTGGGATCTACTCCTTCCGAGTTCAGCCACTTGAGAGCTCTGGACCTCAATTTGTTTTAAATTTATTTATTTTTTATTTATTATTTATTTTTCTCTGCATTGGGTCTTCATTGCTGCACACAGGCTTTCTCTAGTTGTGGCGAGTGGCAGCTACTCTTCATTGTGGTGCTCGGGCTTCTCATTGCAGTGGCTTCTCTTGTTGTGGAGAACAGGGTCTAGGCGCACGGGACTCAGTAGTTGTGGCACGCGGGCTCAGTAGTTGTGGCTCGTGGGTTCTAGAGTGCAGGCTCAGTAGTTGTGGCGCATGGGCTTAGTTGCTCTGCAGCATGTGGGATCTTCCCAGACCAGGGCTGGAACCCATGTCTCCCAGCATGCATACAACTGCAAAGTTCTTCAGCATGACATCAAGGTACAGGTGTATCTGAACCTCATCAAGAAGACAGCATTCCTCCCAGGAGAAGTACATGGCCACATCCTCAAAGGTTACACTGCCCTGAGGTGAGTCCGTCAGCGCAGGCGCCACCATCGGAGCCTTTGCACGGAGCGGAGTGGCGACAGTCCAGCGATTGGGTCGGAGTCGGCACGGTTACTCCCCGCAAGCAGCGTCGTCGTCCCCATCTCTCCTTCCCATTGTTTTTGGTGTTGGCCCCCAGTGGCTAAGGTTCGTTCAGTGGGTTGTGTAGGCTTCCTGGTGGAGGGGACTAGTGCCTGTGTTCTGGTGGATGAGGCTGGATCTTGTCTTTCTGGTGGGCAGGTCCACCTCTGGTGGTGTGTTTTGGGGTGTCTGTCACCTTATTATGATTTTAGGCAGCCTCTCTGCTAATGGGTGGGGCTGTGTTCCTGTCTTGCTAGTTGTTTGGCATAAGGTGTCCATCACTGTAGCTTGCTGGGTGTTGAATGGAGCTGGGTCTTGGCATTGATGGAGATCTCTGAGAGATTTTCACTGTTTGATATTACATGGAGCTGGGAGGGCTCTGGTGGACCAATGTCCTGAACTTGGCTCTCCCACCTCAGAGGCACAGCCCTGATGCCTGGCTGGAGTACCAAGAGCCTGTCATCCACACGGCTGAGAATAAAAGGGAGAAGAAAAGAAAGAAAGAAAGAAAGAAGATAAAATGAAATGAAATGAAATAAAAGATAAAATAAAGTTATTCAAATAAAAAAAGATAGCTATTAAAAACAATTTAAAAAGTAATAAAAAGTAGAAAGAAAGAAAGAAGAAAGCAACCAAACCAAAAAACAAAATCAGCAATGATAAGAAGCTCTAAAAACTACAGACACACAAAAAAACAAAAAACAAATGGACAGACAGAACCCTAGGACAAATGGTAAAAGCAAAGCTATACAGACAAAAATCACACACAGAAGCATACGCATACACACAAAAAGAGAGAAAGGGAAAAAAAAAAAATATATATATCGTTGCTCCCAGTGTCCACCTTCTCAATTTGGGATGACTCATTGTCTATTCAGGTATTCCACAGATGCAGGGTACATCAAGTTGATGGTGGATATTTAATCCGCTGCTCCTGAGGCTGCTGGGAGAAATTTCCCTTTCTCTTCTTTGTTCACACAGCTCCTGGCGTTCAGCTTTGGATTTGGCCCCGCCTCTGCGTGTAGGTTGCCTGAGGGCGTCTGTTCCCCCACTCAGACAGGACGGGGTTAAAGTAGCAGCTGCTTCAGGGGCTCTGTGGCTCACTCAGGGCGGGGGGAGGGAGGGGTACGGAGTGCGGGGCCAGCCTGCGGCGGCGGCAAAAGCCGGCGTGACGATGCACCAGCCTGAGGCGCGCTGTGTGTTCTCCTGGGGAAGTTGTCCCTGGATCACGGGACCCTGGCCATGGAGGGCTGCACAGGCTCCCGGGAGAGGAGGTGTGGAGAGTGACCTGTGCTTGCACACAGGCTTCTTGGTGGCGGCAGCAGCAGCCTTAGCATCTCATTCCCGTGTCTGGGGTCCACGCTGATAGCCGTGGCTAGTGCCTGTCTCTGGAGGTCGTTTAAGCATCACTCTTAATCCTCTCTCCTCGCGCACCAGGAAACAAAGAGGCAAGAAAAAGTCTCTTGCCTCTTCGGCAGCTCCAGACTTTTTCCTGGACTCCCTTCTGGCTAGCCGTGGCACACTAGCCCCCTTCAGGCTGTGTTCACGCCACCAACCCCAGTCCTCTCCCTGCGCTCCGACCGAAGCCCGAGCCTCAGCTCCCAGCCCCCGCCCCTCCCGGCAGGTGAGCAGAAAAGCCTCTTGGGCTCGTGAGTGCCTGTCGGCACCGATCCTCTGTGCGGGAATCTCTCCGCTTTGCCTTCCGCACCCCTGTTGCTGTGCTCTCCTCCGCGGCTCCGAAGCTTCCCCCCTCCGCCCCCCGCAGTCTCCACCTGCGAAGGGGCTTCCTAGTGTGTGAAAACCTTTCTTCCTTCACAGATCCCTCCCAGAGATGCAGGTTCTGTCCCTATTCTTTTGTCTCTGTTTTTTCTTTTTTCTTTTTGGCCCTACCCTGGTACGTGGGGAGTTTCTTGCCTTTTGGGAGGTCTGAATTCTTCTGCCAGCGTTCAGTAGGTGTTCTGTAGGAGTTCTTCCACATGTAGATGTATTTCTGATGTATTTGTGGGGAGGAAGGTGATCTCCGCGTCTTACTCTTCCGCCATCTTGAACCTCCCCAAGATGGCTTTTAGATACGAAAGAAAATAGCTGTATTTTACTAGGAGATATGTATTTTTACTTTCTTTGACTAAGTGGGAGTGACAGTTTTCTTCTACACCTGAAACTTGTCTTCTCTACCAACTTCTGTGGTGCCCCTTGATCCTTCAGATTTTCAGATACTTAATGGGCCTGGTGGCTCATTTTGATAATTTACTCAGGAAATGGAAACTGCTTGCTTTCTGAGGATGTATAAGGTAAGAATATGCAGCTCATCTTTAGTTTTTGATCTGTTGAATCAGGTAACCAGCCGTTTTGGCAATATTGGCAACAAATTGGAGCTTGAATCTTACAAAGCGTATGAGTGTGTGACTGATTCTTATGTGTAGACTGGGGGTTTCATATTGCCAGTGGTGATCTGATGTTTAGAATGCTTGCATTTATTTACCTCTTATGATATGTAGACAACTTGAATAATGTAAGAATGAAGGTGTAGTGTTAGCTATTGCTCACTAACAATTAAATTTAGTGCTTTAAGACAACATGCATGTCTCACAGTTTCTGTGGGCCAGGAGTCTAGGTATGGCTTACCAGAGTCCTCTGCTGAAGGTCTCAAAAAGCTTCACTTGAGGTGTTTGCCAGGACATAGTTCTCAACTGAAGCCTGACTCGGAAAGGCACTGTTTCCAAGCTTACTGAGGTTGTTGGTTCCTTCTGGTTGTAGGACTCAGGGTTTCAGTTTCATGCTGGCTGTCAGCCAGGGGTCAGCTTCAAGTCCTAGAAGGCTCCTGCAATTCCTAGGTCACATGGCATACCACCATGGCCACTAACTTCCTCAAAACCAGCAAAGGAGAGAGTCTCCTTCAAGATGGGTGCTACACAGCAAAGGAAACCATAAACAAAATGAAAAGACAACATACAGACTGGGAGAAAATGTTTACAAATGATGTTACTGACAAGGGATTAATTTCCAAACCATAAAGACAACTCATACAGCTTAATATAAAAAAAACCAAACAACTCAATCAGAAAATGGGCAGAAGATCTAAATAGATATTTCTCCAAAGAAGACATATAGATGGCCAACAGGCACATGAAAAGATGTTCAACATCGCTAATTGTTAGAGAAATGTAAATCAAAACTACAGTGAGTTATCAACTCACACTTATCAGAATGGCCATCGTTAAAAAGACTACAAATAGTAAATGCTGGAGAGGGTGTGGAGAAAAAGGAACCCTCCTACACTGTTGATGGGAATGTAAATTGATACAGCCACTATGGAGAACAGTGTGGAGGTTCCTTAAAAAACTAAAAATAGAGTTACCATATTATCCAGCAATCCCACTCCTGGGTATATATCTGGAGAAAACTATAATTTGAAAAGATACATGCACCCCACTATTCATAGCAGCAGTGTTTATAATAGCCAAGACACGGATGCAACTGAAGTGTCCATCGACAGATGAATGGATAAAGAAGATGTTGGTATATATTACACAATGGAATACTACTTAGTCATAAAAAAGAATGAAATAATGCCATTTGCAGCAACATGTATGGACCTAGAGATTATCATATTAAGTGAAGTATGTCAGACAAAGACAAATATCATATGATATCACTTATATGTGGAATCTAAAAAAAATGATATAAATGAACTTATTTACAAAACAAATAGACTCACAGACATAGAAAACAAACTTATGTTTACCAGAGGGGATAGCAGGGGGTGGGGAGAGATAAATTAGGAGTTTGGGATTAACATATACACATTACTATATATAAAATAGGTAAATGACAGGGACCTACTGTATAGCCCAGGGAACTATATTCAATATCTTGTAATAACCTATAATGGAAGAGACTCTGAAAAAGAATATAAATAAAAATGAATCACTTTGCTCTACACCTGAAGTTAATACAACATTGTAAAGTAACTATACTTCAATTAAAGAAATGGTAAAAAAAAAAAAAAAAAGATGGGTGCTACAATCTTACATAACATAATCACATACAGGTCCATCACTTACATCCTGTCACCTTTACCAAATTCTTTGGGTTGGAAACAAGTCCCTGCCCACATTCAAGGGCAGGATTACTAAGAGTTGAGGATCATGGGTCATCTTAAGAGTGTCTGCTACAGAAGGGAAAAGGAAATTGGGTTGATCTTGCACTCAGGATTTTCTTTTCACCTATTATAACTAACTTGAAGGCAGGGTTCATGTTTGACTCATCCTGAATCTTTTGGTCTTCACCATCACCCACCTACTAGATAGTGTCTTATATTTAGTAGAGACTCAGTGGGTATTTGTAGGCTTAATTAACTATTATGCTATAAAACTACTATCAAAGAAAGTGGAATCTCCTGTACTTGGCTTGACAGTCTTGACTCTGCAAGTTGAAAGCCGTTGTTTATGAACTAAGACTATTAAAATTTTAATTATTGCTAGAAATGTCTGTTTTATCATCTCTACCATCAAACAGTAATTTTTAATAAATTCCCCTTTTCTCAGAAGAAGCTATACTAGTGCTCTATTTAAAGTTGGAGAATACAGATTACCTTGTTAAATCAATATAGCAGTGATAGTAGTTGAAGATCTGAAATCTTCCAAAACATTGTTATGAGAGATTAACAGCTATATAAGGTGGCCTTCTTTTCATAGTGTTTTGTTTCTTTGTCTATCAACATAACATTTGCTTTCCAAATCAGCAGGTAAAACTAGCAAGTGCTTTTTATTTTTGTCTATGAGAAAAATATGACCTGCCAGATCAAAGGAGAAGTGAGTATTTCTAACTCTGAGACTTGTGCTCCTAAAGAATCATATTCAGCACTGTAGACATATTAATTATGTGTATACTTAATTATCCTTATGGTCCTAGGCAGACATTTTGCAAAGCCATGCTGTTTGCAGTTCTTTTTCCTTGGATAGAAAAGGTGGAGGCTAGATAACTATAGAATACCAAAAAATGATTTTGTAGCATGAACTAACACAAGGCCAGAAAAATAAGGGCCAACAATAGAGGGAAAAATATACAGCAAAGACTTTAGGTCTTTGTGGAATGAGGGAGGACCTTAATAAGTCAATATTATTGTAGCAGACAAACCAGGCAGGAATAGCATAGTCAGAGGTAGGAATGGTTCATATTGAATGTGAGAGAGAGGCAGATATTCCCAGTTATTAAACATGGCTATAATAAATGACTACCATGAATAATCAAAGAATGTACAGTTACCAAATGTGGGGAGATCTTCAGCTGCAACTGTAATTATGCATATACATTTTACAAGAAGCAGTGTCTGTCTTCGGGAACAGAAAAAGAGGAGGGAAAACTATTTAGTTGCATTTTGGTAAAGCTCTGGAGAATTTTATTTTTATCTTCTATTACCATGTATGGTAGGCAGAATCTAAGATGTCCTCCAAGATTCTTATCCTCTGCCATACATGTCTGGAATAATCCTCTTCTTTTGAGTGCCTCCTGTATAATCCTTTTCATTTTTGTTTGGGCAGAACTTTTGAATATGAGTCATCACACCTGTGATTAGGTTACAAATCAGTCAACTTTAATCAAAAGCCGGCCTGATGCAATCACTTGAGCCTTTAAAAGGGATTGGGTTTTTCCTGCAGTTAAAGAGTTCAAACCTTGGAAGCATTAGAGGGCCTATTGAGGGGACCACATGGCAAGGAATTGTGGGTGGCATCTAGGAGCTGAGTGTGGCTCCTGGCTGACAGTCAGCAAGAGAGTGGGGGTCAGTCTTACAATTGCAAGGAACTGAATTCTGCCAACAACCAGTGATCTTGGAAGAGGATCTCACACTCTAGATGAAACCATAGCCCTGACAGACACTGATTTCAGCCTAGTGAGATCCTGAGCAGAGGACCCAGTTAACCCAGATTCCTGACCACTGAAACTGTGAAATGATAAATTTGTGTTGACTAGGTAGTAATTTGTTATGCAGCCATAGAAAAATAATATGGTACCTTATATATGGCCTGAGTATCTACATTAACACTTTCCTAAACATGCTCCATCTCTTCCCGACTTTGTATCTATACTCAGGTATTCTCTTCCCTGGAATGATTTCTTTTATATATCTGTTCTAGCCATCATTTATGGCTCATCTCATGTGCCATTGCCTTGTTGACATTTCTGTATTTCCAGAGATGAATGTCATCTCTCTGTCCCCTAAATCTGCAGTGTACTTTGTGTCTTTGTCATGTAACTTACGTATTTTACTTGCGTTAGAGTTATTTGTATTCATGGTTTATGCTTTTTGTTTTAAATTTGTTTATTGATTTGAATAAGAAATACATATATTCAAATATTCCAAATATTTGGAAAGAATATTTCAAAATATTCTTTTGAAAGAATGTATAATGAAAAGTAAGTGTTTTTAGCCCAGTTTACCAGTCCCCTGGTCCTCTGGTCCAGAGGCAACCTTTCTTCTCAGTTTTTCCATGTATCCTTCTGTAGAGTTTCTATACATAGGCAAGTATATATGTATATGTGTCCTCCTTCCTATGTATACAAAACTAACATAGTATTTATTCTCTCAATTTATCCTCTCTTCTTCATTGTGAAATGTGTGAAGAATCCATGTCTTTTTCCTTCTTATATTAATCTCCTGAGGTACCTAAGTATTTAAGACCTACTGATTCTAATCTTTCCCACCAAACCTTTCATTTGATGTTACTTATATTAACTCAAAACTCATTTTGACAGACACTTTGATTAAAATGCTTTCCTTAATACGGACTCAAAACCTTTCTGAACATTTCACTGTTAGGGTGCCAAAATGCCAGAGACTCGTAACTTTAAGACATGTTTACTGGATTAGAAGAACCACATGGATAAATATTTCTGAATACGATGTTATTATTAGCAGACACCCTTTCTATCTTCTCTGGTAATCCCTCTGCTACTCTCTTGACAGAGTGGTTATTGTGTGAGGGGCCTTATGGGGGATGGAATTGGGAACATTGCAAAGGATAAGGGGTTTTCAGTTTATATAAGAATTTGTGAAAATGTTCTTTGAACTGAATATTAAGTATCTGTTCTCATGATGCTGTTGGATAAATGAAGCTAATAACATTTTCTGCAATTCTAAAAAATTAAAACTGTAGAAAACCTAACTTTTCTAATTGATGAACATGATTCTGGAGACTTATATTTTGTTAAAGCTTTTACTAACTTATTTAATTCTTAGCATCTAGTTGTTTTAATTACCTTATTAAAAGTATTAACTACTTCCACGCTTCCTTTTCCTCTCTTAGCCATTCGCAGAGTATCTGATTCCCTTTCCTAATTGGTGAAATTAGAATGAGTGCAAAAGAAAAGTTACCCGGAACTATGATCCTGATGGGATTAAAAACCCCTCATGACTAAGTTCTTATCAAGTTTGTTTTTAAAGTGCATATGTGTGTTTCCTTCTTCTCTTTCATGCTCTCTTTATTCACAGTTGTGCTGCTTAGCACATCATTCAGGAAAATATATAGGGATAATGATATTAGATAACAGCTATTAAAACCATTGTTAGCAGATTTATAAGTTAGTGGATGGTTAGAGACTGAATTTGATTGAATTTGAGTACTGAAGATTGTGTGTTTATCTCTGAATTTCGTTATGGAAGCCCTCATCTTTCCTATTTCATAGGATAACACTGATTTTGTTGAAGAGGAAATTTGGGACTAGTTTATTTTTCATATGACTTGTGTATTAATAGCTACTTCATAATTAAATGTGTTCTCTGTAACAGGGATTCCGTGGTTTGTAAGAAAATAATAAATTTCAGCCCTCATCCAACTGAGTTTAAGAAAATACTAAACTTAAAACTTTAGATACCAAGAAGATATTTATTGATGACCTCATTTTGTAAATATATATGGTTTTCTTGAAGCTTCATTGAGTATAGTACTTTATAGAATTTTTGATTATAGTATTATATATATATATTTTAAAAATTTATTTATTTATTCTTGGCTGAGTTGGGTCTTCATTACTGCACGCAGGCTTTCTCTAGTTGCGGTGAGTGGGGGCTACTCTTCGTTACGGTGTGCAGGCTTCTCATTGTGGTGGCTTCTCTTGTTGCAGAGCACGGGCTCTAGGCGTGTGGCCTTCAGTAGTTGTGGCACGTGGGCTCAGTAGTTGTGGCTTGCAGACTCTAGAGCGCAGGCTCAGTAGTTGTGGCACACGGGCTTAGTTGCTCTGCGGCATGTGGGATCCTCCCAGACTAGGGATCATATCCGTGTCTCCTGCATTGGCAGGTGGATTCTTAACCATTGCACCACCAGGGAAGTCCCTATTTTGAATAATATCAATTTATGGAAATTTATCAAGTGATTATAGAAACCACTTGAAGTTAGTTTGATTGTTAGTTCAGTTACATAAATTTCCATGATGATTTGCACACAGTAGGGATTTATTGTGTCTTCTTTGGTTCCAACTGACTGAAACCTAATTCATAATCAGTTTAGGCCAAAAGGGACTTTATTTACTGATGTGACTGAGACAGAGAGAGGCAAGGTGAGGCTAAGCTTAAGGAAAGATTGGGACAAGGGAGTTGGGTATCATCAGCAGGGCTCTTTTTTCAGCTCTTGCTTCTGCCTCAGTGTGTCTACTTTGTTGTCTTAGGCCTGATTACTGCACATGGCTGCTGGTAGAAAGGGACTTTAGTCAACTCTCTTTCAGTTTCTAAACTAAAAAAAAAAAAAATCTCATATATAGGTGTAGCTTTTTATAGGCCCAGCTTGGATCACATGTCCCTCCCTCCCCATTAGCCAAGCAGCAGTGGCCTAGAGAGTAGGAAGGATTTTCAAGAAGATGCCAGTTCATATTCTAACTACATAATTACAGAGATGGGATAGGAATATTTCCAGTAGGTGGTGGGATGGGGGGTTGGGGGAGATGAGGAAAGGGGACAATAAACACAATACCTTTTGAGATAGGGAAGAAAGGGAAAGGTCTGGAGTGTGTGGAGCTGTTTAGGAGGGATGCTTTAGCAGGAGTCACTAGGAGGTCATTTGGGTTATGTATTAGTCAGGGCTCTCCAGAGAAGCAGAATCAGTAGCATGATTATATATATACATGCACACACACATATATATATATAATAAATTTAAGTATAAGGAATTGGCTTACATGATCATGGAGGCTGACAAGTCCCCAAATCTGAAAGGTGAGTCAGCAAGCTGGAGACCCAGGAGAGCTGATGGTGTAGTTCCAGTGTGAAGACCAGCAGGGTTGACCCAGGAAGAGTCAGTGTTTCTGTTTGAGTCAAAAGCAGGAAAAAAACTGATGTTTCTGTTTGAAGGCAGGCAAGCAGGTGGAATTCTCTGTTACCTGGGGGAGGGTAAGCTCTTTTGTTTTATTCAGGCCTTCAACTGATTGGATGAGGCCCACCCACATTAAGGAGAGCAATCTGCTTTACGCAGTCTACTGATTTACATGTTAATCTCTTTCAAAAGCATCCTCCCAGAAACACCCAGAATAATGTTGGACCAAATCTCTGGGCACCCCATGGCACAGTGAAGTTGACATATAAGATGAGACATCACAAGGTGCTACATGCTAGAATATGGGGTGGGGTGTGTTTTGTACTAAACAGTTCTAATAAAGAGCAAATTAAAATTATACTGATAAGCATTAAATATATAAATTGGCAAGCCTGGTTTTTCTGAATGTTTTTCATTCTTATTGTAGCCAAAACACACATAACACTTTATCATTCTGTAAAATGGGAAGATATTTGGAATGTGAAATGGCGTATATAAACAACCAACCTTATGATAAATGAAACTGGAGTGTACTGACCTAAAAAGCCGCTTAAAAGCCATCCATGTAGATATGAAGTTATAAATCTTCAAAAATACATCTGTTGAGTTAACGATGTAGCTGAAAATTTATTTGAATGTTAGATATCATTGGGGAGTATTTCAGTATCTGAAAAATTAAAGTCAGCTTTACCATTGGGAGAAAAGAGTGCCTGTTAGGTGAGAATTCTGTGTATTAAGTTTGTATTAGGTTTTCACAAAAATCTTGTCTGTTTTCTTTTATTCAACAGGTCAAATCAGTTTGTTTGGAATCATTTACCTTTTTCTTAATGGGCTGATTAGGCTTGCCCCTCAGGACATTCTTTTGACAAAGCTTAACATTGTGCCATGAGGTACAGGAGAAATGTTTATAGAGTCTAGACCCAGCATTACAAAGCAGGACAAAGAAGGGTGGATTTGGAGCTAAGACACAATAAATTGATAACTAGCACACCCCAGAACCAATGCTTATTTTGATTTTGGCACTTAGGATTCTTGGACCATGTAGATAGTATAAATTTAAAGCTGAAAGAGTTGAGAGTAGGTCATAGTTAAGAATTCTCAGGAAGATTTTTTTCATTCTTCCCAGAGCCCAGGCTGAGGCAAGTTTCTTTTCATTTTCTTGTATGCTAGTGATACCCAATCAGGTAGCCGTTTGAAGGTACTAACTTTCTACAGAGATTTGGATCTCATCTGGTCAAATGCTGTAAAAACCCAAACCACTGGTTACCTAACTGGAAAACCTCCCCAAGGCAATTGCAGGTAAGCTCCCGAGTTTATTGCTCTGGTTAGCAATTTCATCCTTTTTTTTTTTTTTTTTTTGGCCCCTGGGGATTTCATTTACATTCTTTTGAGCTCCTAGCTCCAGTTTTCTATCCATACAGGGTTGTATTTATTTTCTTTGTCTTATTTCGTGCTAGTGTCAGCCTTCCTCCAACCACCCTCCCACCCTTTGTCATGACCTTCAATGACATTTATTCTAGGTGTTGAGGATACAACAAAACAAATACTATGTTCTCATGGAGCTCATCTTTTTAAAGGGGAAAGAAAAATAGATAAAATTACTATATTAGGTGATGATAAATGTTATGAAGAAAAGTGAGGTAGGGTAAAGAAATAAAGTAATGAGGGTGCTGTTTCACATAGGTCAGGTTAGGCCTTGCTGATACAGTATTGGTAGTGTGATGTCAAAGTCTGTAAGTGTTAATTATACATTTGTATAATGAGCAGTTCATCTTGGTGTCCTAAGCAATGTTAACTCATAAGCTGAGCTAAGTAATTGGATATTGCTGTAATAACTCAAATATTAATGTAAGTTTTAAAAAGATAATGGGGAAATATCCTGAAGACAATTCCTTGAGTACTGTCAGGCTTTAATATTTCGTATTATAAATGCTGCCAGTATTGAATAATAAACGAATTTGTAAGATGATACACCAGGCAGTGCTTTTGACATGCATTATAAACTCATCATTGTTTTCCAGAGTCTGTTGCTCCTCCTGTATTCACTGTCTGTTAATGGTGTACCACCATCCATCTTGTTGTTTATGCCATTAGTTTGCTTTTCCCTCATTTGCCATGCATTTAAATACCTGCTTGTGTTAGGCACTGAGAATCAGAGCAGGAACTAGGTGAGGTAAGTGAGGTACTTGCCTTGGGTGTAAAATTTAAGAGAATGCCAAAAAAACCTCAGTAATCATGATAAATACTATTTTAATGCAATATTTTAAAAAATCAATGTATGCAAAAAAAAATCCATGATGAATGAAATATCAAACTTTTAAATAAAGAAGGGGTTCAGTCTTGCCCTGGCATAAACCCAAAAGTGGGTGCCTCACTTTCCTCACCTTAACTCTGGCTCTGCTGACCATGTAAGGGGAATAAGCCATAGTGTCTGCCCATAATGAATTTACCAGTAGGGGGAGAGAAACATGTGAATAAGTAAGTCCAAAAATAAAAGTCCACTAAGGTAGAAATAAAATAGAGGTTCAAAGAAGACATTTTTGCAAAGAGGATGTAAGGATTAGGAAAGAACCTGGGTCATCCTAGACTTCTCTTTCTTCCTTAGTTTTACCAAATTTTGGTCTCCTTTCCAAATCCCTCTTGAATATATTCTTTCCTTTTCTCTAAACCCATCATTAATGCTATATCCTTAGCTCTTTTCTCTCCTGGATTACTCCTAACTGGCCTACTGCCGGAAAGCCTTTGTTAAAACACAGATCTTATCATGACTCTCTCCTAGTTAAAATCCTTTAATAATTATCAGTCACCTTCATTATAAAAGCCTGGCATCCAAAGCATTTAATGATCTCAGCTCTGCCTTTATCTTGGCATTCTCCATGGATTCAGACTTATCAAAATCTGTATGTTGGCAATCTATATATCTTCTTTGGAGAAATGTCTATTTAGGTCTTCTGCCCATTTTTGGATTGGGTTGATGTTTTTTTATATTGAGCTGCATGAGCTGCTTGTATATTTTGGAGATTAATCCTTTGTCAGTTGCTTCATTGGCAAATATTTTCTCCCATTCTGTGGGTTGTCTTTTCGTCGTGCTTATGGTTTCCTTTGCTGTGCAAAAGCTTTTAAGTTTCATTAGGTCCCATGTGTTTATTTTTGTTTTTATTTCCATTTCTCTGGGGGAAGGGTAAGCTGGGACGAAGTGAGAGAGTGGCATGGACATATATACAATACCAAATGTAAAATAGGTAGTGGGCAGCAGCCACATAGCACAGGGAGATCAGCTTGATGCTTTGTGTCCACCTAGAGGGGTGGGATAGGGAGGATGGGAGGGAAACACAAGAGGGAGGAGATATGGGGACATAGGTATATGTATAGCTGATTCACTTTGTTATACAGCAGAAACTAACACACCATTGTAAAGCAATTATACTCCAATAAAGATGTTAAAAAAAACCCAACTCTGTATGGTTCTCCAAATGGCCTTGCATGTTGCCATTTCCTCTTCTTGGAAAGCTCTTGTTTCTTTTCTTCTCACAGCTAAATTCTGTCCATACATTAGCACTCAGAACAGACCTTGCCTTCCCAAGGGCTATGGTTTACATGTATGAATCTTTGGTGCCTAATGCTTACCGGCAGTTAATATTTGTAAAATGTCTAGATCAGCCTTAGTGAGAAAGAGGCTGTACTTTTGTGCTCGTGCACATAGCTTCCATCCTTGCCACCATGTTCACCGTGTAAGCATCGAAGTGACCAAGGACAGAGGCTGTCTGACATTCGTTGGATGAGTCATCTTTTCCACCTAGTTGTTCAGTTCTTCCTCTGCTATAGATGCTTATTTAGTTATTTACACTTTGTGTTTACTTCTATAGGGTCATCTACAAGCCTCTTTTATAGACCTTTTTGTGTCTGATCATTTATTATTGCTCCTTCCAGGCTCCTGATCAGTTAGCAGAGCTGTTAGCCACTGTCCAATAATTCATATATATCCTTACCTCAAACCACTTCTCTCATACAAAGATGATGAAGCTCTGCCTGATGGTGAAATTTCCTTTCACAACTGCCCTTTAGAATAGTGCTACTCAAACTGACCATGTGAAGGACTTTTTGTTTTGTTTCGTTTTCAGTCATCATGATTGATCCTTTTGTAAAATATAAAACCACACACTTAGTTATTGAGGTAATGTAAAATTGTTATAAATGTTTTCAAATGTGTACTCTCACTCTGTATACTTGTGTATATATGTTGTTATGGAATGATAAGAAACAGTTTGTGAGCTAGCTTTAGTCTGTGGACCATATTTTAAGTAACACTGCAGTAGTTCCCTTCTGCATGGGGCTATAGTGTGATAGCAATTTTTATCTTGCACCAACATATCAAACTGATCCATCCATGAGCTGTGTGTTTTTTGCAGGAGCCACTCTTTGAGAGTTGTGCAAATCTTTGTTATTTCACATGGCTACATTGTTCCTTCTGATTTACTACCTTAAAGAAGGCAAGGGGGAAGTGATATCAGGGGTTCCTTTGTCCCTTTCTATTGTAATGCCTCTTATTTCACAGGTCAGAGAACCAATGTTTGGTTTTTGGCTGCTGCTAAATATTTCCATCCCAATTGTGTACTCAGGGACCAGGTACATAACCAGATGGTGGGTCTGTAGACCCATTGGGCCAACTGTGAGATGGACTTGGGCCAGGACTCCATTTATTATCTGGACTCTATGTTTCCACTCTAACTGGGTAGCCATAAAGGTATTTTGGGTACCCTGGTTTCAGTGTCAGCTTAGAAACCATATCCAACAGTCCCTGGATGGGTTGGGTATTAATTACTCTTTTACCAGTGTTGAGCTGTTCTGGTAAATGGCAGCACATCCCTTTGGAGAATGATTGGAGGAACACTGACTTTTTTTTTTTTTTGCTCAAGAGGACTCAGCCTCCCCTTACATTGATGGGCTTTAGGTATCTGAACTGGCTTAGATCTGGAAACTGCACATAAATCTTCTGCTTGGTCTTTTTTGGCCATAAAATTCAAGAAATAGTGTTATTAGCTACTTGTTATGGGTTGAATTGTGTCCCTTAAAAATTAATATGGTGGGGACTTCCCTGGTGGCGCAGTGGTTGAGAGTCTGCCTGCCGATGCAGGGGACACAGGTTTGTGCTCCGGTCCAGGAGGATCCCACATGCCGCGGAGCGGCTGGGCCCGTGAGCCATGGCCGCTGAGCCTGCGCGTCTGGAGCCTGTGCTCCGCAACGGGAGAGGCCACAACAGTGAGAGGCCCGCGTACCGAAAAAAAAAAAAAAATAATATGCTGAAGTAGTAAACCCCAGTACTTCAGAATGTGACGTTATTTGAAAATAAGGTCATGGAAGACACAATTATTTAAGAGGAAGCCATACTGGAGTAGGTTGGGCCCCTAATCCAACATGGTTGGTTCTTATAAAAAGGAGAAATTTGGACATGGAAAACACGTACAGGAGAATGCTGTGTGAAGATGAAGACAGAGATCAGAGTGGTGCTTCTACAAGCCAATGAATGCTAAAGATTGCCAGCAAACCACCTGAAGATAGGAGAGAGGCATGGAACAGGTCCTAACAGCCCTCAGGAGGAACCATCCCTGCTGACATCTAGATCTTAGACTGTAGCCTCCAGAACTGTGAGACAATAAATTTCTGTTGTTCAGTCACTCAGTTTGTGGTGCTTTGTTACAGAAGCCCTAGCAAATGAATATACTACCCATTTCTTTTGCCTCTACAAAAAAAATGGCTAATGATTTATTAGCCGTAGTCACAGATCTTGCAGGTCAAGGTTCTCTGGTTGCTGCTCTGATTTTACGGTCTTTCATGGCAAATACATTAATCTTGTTTCTAATGGTTAAGTGCTACCTTCAGTGCCTGCTATTTTGGAATCCTATTACTCCCATTGACATCCCATCAGTGTTTTAGAACCTTCTTAAGGTTTTCTTGCTAGAAGTTATATTCTGAGTCACAGGAGCATGCCTCCATGTTAATATACTTTCCTTTCTCTAGTATTCTTGCCTCTGCCTCAGCTTACCACCCTCAAGGTACACTTCCATATATGTGCCCCAATTCTCGATGACACATGCCAGACAGGCTCAGCAGCCTGAGAAATAAATAGATTATTTCTTCCCATAGTAGAGACTGTACTACCCAATTGGAGTGATTATGAGTAAGATCTGACCCTACTTATTGGTCTAGAGGTAATGAGGGGAGATAGTGCGGATCTTGAGGAGGACATCTTCCTGAAGTATGGCCTTCACAAGTCTCCAAGCAATTAGAGGCTGCTTTCCTTTATGAAAGGGAATGGAGTGGGTCATTTCAGCCCAGAGGGTTCAGCGGAATATGAGCATTCATGTTCTTAATGAACCCAATATCAGCATTCCATGTTTCACTCTTACTCTCTTCCTATCAGAGCCCTGATTACAGCAAGGGAGACCTGCTGGGGCTATATGTTTAGTATTTGTAGCTCAGCTACTCAGTCAAATCTTAGACCTGATTTTCAGTACAGTCTGCTCTCTGGGTACAGGAGATAAAGTTTACTTTAAATGCTGATTTTTTATAGCATGCAGTTTTTTACAGCGTGCCCTGAATTTTTTTTATAAGTTTTTTTTTTTTTTTTTTTTGGGGTACGCGGGCCCCTTTCTGCTGTGGCCTCTCCCGTTGCAGAGCACAGGCTCTGGACGCGCAGGCTCAGTGGCCATGGCCCACGGGCCCAGCCACTCTGCAGCATGTGGGATCCTCCCGGACTGGGGCACGAACCCGCGTCCCCCGCATCGGCAGGTGGACCTTCAACCACTGCGCCACCAGGGAAGCCCTATAAGTGTATTTTTGTTTTTTAATATTTATTTTGGCTGTGCCGTGTCTTAGTTGGGGTATACAGGATCTTTAGTTGCGGCATGCATGCAGGATCTAGTTCCCCGACCAGGGATCGAACCCGGGCTCCCTGCATTGGGAGTGCAGAGTCCTATCCATTGGACTACCAGGGAAGTCCCGTGCCCTGCATTTTGATAGGTGTTTTACCCAAGTTAACAAATATGAATTCCAAAATCTTAGTTATGATTGCCCTCATGTCTTTCAAGTATTAGAGCTGTTGTATAAGCTTGTACATTCTCCTTCCTCCTCTACCACATTTCAGTCCACCTCAGGTAAGAATTTTAGTCATTGTACTGCTGTGGCATCTAATGGGTTATCACCGCTCATATTATCATTAGAAATTGGATCCTTGATGCCCCCTGACCAGTAAGTGATACAATTCCAGAATCCCATTCTGAGGATCTGTTTTCTAGTACCACTTCTATTACCAGAAGTCCTAATTAGTGTTTCCTCCAAAAGCAGACCCTGAGGATAAGGATTTAGGTGCAGGAAGTGTATTTTCAATGTGATCCCAGGAAGCCTAGGGAGGAAGTGGGGTAAAAACTGTGGGTTCAAAAAAAAAAACTGTGGGTTCTTTAAGTGGGAAGCTATCAGCATCAGTACGACTCTACACATCATTGACAAGAGAACTCACAGATGAGTCAAGGACATATGGTGTGGGCATTAACAGGGTCTCTATGAAGAGTACAGATGTAAAGCAAGAGCACAGAAACTAGCACACAGAATTAAGCACTTAATAAATTTAGCTATTATTTTTATTGGTGGTTAATCACAAAACAAATAGTTTTTATTCATTTTGTTTGATTTTGCAGTATGAAAGGATTCATTTCAGGTTACCTTTAATTAGTGAACTAATGAATTTGCAATGTGACTTGATTTGTGAAAATTTACTAACTTTTCCAACTTTCCAAAATATATTTATTTTGATAAGTGAGGTACTCCCATAAGCCCTGACTTATGATTGAACTACCATAACAGTGAAATGATGACTGGCCTTTATTTAGTCTTGATAACCTAAATCCAGCATTTAGATCTTGCCATGCAGTTATTTTGAAGCTAATTGCTTCGCCCCAGCTTTTGTAATCTGTTTTGCTTCTTGTTAACATGATGAAAGAAAAGGAAAATTTCTATTTTTCTCTATTTAAAAAAAAAAAACTATGTTATTTATGGTTCTCTGGGGCCTCAGGAAAATCCTTACTTAAGGTTCAAATGGTAATTATCATTCTTTCTCAGAGGAAATGTCTGTTGCACTTGTGAAGCTGATATTAAATTTAGAACACAAAATTTGATGTTTCATATTTTTAAATTATTTTTTCCTACTTCTGTTTGATTTCATCATTATTTGATCATCAGCTGCATTAAGGAAATGAAATTAATTTTTCATTTTTAAAAATTAATTTTCCAAAGGAATATTTCAAGAAAAACCATGTAAGGCAAAATATCAATTAATAATTTAATAGTTGACATTTTTTGGAGGGAAAGGCAAGTTAGAGAAGGAATACAAAAGAGTGAGCTTGATAGAAGCAAAATACTTAAAAGAGTTATACAAAAAATAAGGGTCACAGAATAAAAAAGTTTATATCAACATTTCAGTTGGATAATATATATAGTTGGAGAATAATAATAGCTGGCAAATTACTGGAACAATTAATAAAGTAGTAATTTGGTGTCACCAGGAGGACAAGAAATTGAACTGTGGAAGGCAGCAAAGGTAAATTTTACATTCTTTTACAAACAAATCATGCCAAATAATTTCTTTTTGATATCCAGGCAAGCTTAATGAGTAAACAAAATGGAATGAGCTTAGAGTATATAGAATGTTTAATATTCTTTTTTATGGATACATTAGATATGGTACCATATGACATTTCATGAATAAAGTAGAGAAAGTTTAATTATAGAAATAGCAGATCATATGTAGAAATAACAGACTAAAATATAATAGTTATAGAAAATTTGAATATACAGATAGGTTTAATTAACATTAAAAGTAAAGTTTGGTGAATTAAAATACTCACATTATTATTGTCATTTACATATTAAAATTCATTTCCCCAGTTTGTCATTATATTAAGATATTATTGTTAATATTTTTAGACATGTACTGACATGTTTACAGAAATATTATGACACCAGGGATTTCCTTCAAAGTGAGGAGGGCATATAGATAAAACAAACTTGACCATGCGTTGGTGATTTTTGAAGATGGGTGATGGGTACATGGGGGTTTGTTATACTATTCTGTCTACTTTTGAGTATGTTTAACATTTTTCATAATAAAAAGTTAATAAATCCTGTGGTATATTGCTCAGGGGTAGTACTGAACTTCATAAATGGATGTTAATTATGCTTTCTTTTTCCAGTTATAATTAATATTTTTACAACCTAATAACAATAATAGTCACGAAGGCATGGGGCAGAAAATAAAGAAACCATTTCTTTTGGCAAGTTTGTGGGCAGAACATTCAGAATTTTAAGTAAGTGTTTTGTGAACTAAATGGATTTTTAAGCCAACAGGACCTTGAAAAATTTCTATTCCATTTTCTACATTTGCAGATGATAGGATTCGAATTTGGCTGACCTTGTTATTTGTATCATGACTCATATTGCAGTTTGGGTCTCAGCTTTTGATTCTGGGATTTTTCCCACTCCATAAGATGCTATCTACAAAAGTAAAGTAAGATTCTTTTAGCTCACTGAGACTCAATTACCTGTACAGAGCAGGGGGTGGGGTGGGGTGGGATGTAATGGGTAGCTGAAGTGGCAGCAGAGCACAATGATCAAAGTTCAAATCATAGTTCTGCCACCTGCTAGCTGTGAAACCTAGAATGCTTTATTTCACCACTCTGTCTCAGTGAATGGGGAAAAACAATAGTTCCTGTTTTAAGGATTAAAATAAATAATGTATGTTAAAATGGATAGGAATCGAATCTATTTCCTGGACACTTTGTATGGATTACATGAGATTATGTATTTTTAGGAAATAGCTGGCACATAGTATTTACTCAATGAATACTTAATATTGTTATCTTGTCATTATTATTATTACCATTTTCATACTATCAAGGCAGTGAGGAATTTATTTTTTTAATTTTTTGACATCTTTATTGATTACATTGTAGTGTTAGTTTCTGCTGTATAACAAAGTGAATCAGCTACACATATACATTATCCTCATATCCCCTGGCTCTTGCGTCTCCCTCCCACACTCCCTACCCCACCCCTCTAGGTGGTCAGAAAGCACTGAGATGATCTCCCTGTGCTGTGCAGCTGCTTCGCACTAGCTATCTGTTTTACATTTGATACTGTATATATGTCAATACCACTCTCTCACTTCTTCCCAGCTTACCCTTCCCCGTCCTCGTGTCCTCAAGTCCATTCTCTACGTCTGCGTCTTTATTCCTGTCCTGCCCCTAGGTTTTTAAGAACCATTTTTTTGGTTTGTTTTTTAGATTCCATACATATGTGTGAGTATTTGTTTTTCCCTTTCTGACTTACTTCATTCTGCATGACAGACTCTAGGTCCATCCATCTCACTACAAATAACTCAATTTTGTTTCTTTTTATGGCTGAGTAATATTCCATTGTATATATGTGCCACATCTTTAGCCATTCATCTGTGGACACTTAGGTTGTTTCCATGTCCTGGCTACTGTAAATAGTGCTGCAATGAACATTGTGGTAAATAAGTCTTTCTGAATTATGGTTTTCTCAGGGTATATGCCCAGTAGTGGGATTTCTGGGTCTATGGTAGTTCTAGTTTTAGTTTTTTAAGGAACCTCCATACTGATCTCCATAGTGGCTGTATCAATTTCCATTCCCACCAACAGTGCCAGAGGGTTCCCTTTTCTCCACACCCTCTCCAGCATTTATTGTTTGTAGATTTTTTGATGATGGCCATTCTGACTGGTGTGAGGTGATACCTCACTGTAGTTTTGATTTCCATTTCTCTAATGATTAGTGATGTTGAGCAATCTTTCATGTGTTTGTTGGCAGTCTGTATATCTCCTTTGGAGAAATGTCTATCTGGTTTTCTGCCCACTTTTGGATTGGGTTGTTTGTTTTTTTGATATTGAGCTGCATGAGTTGCTTGTATATTTTGGAGATTAATCCTTTGTCAGTTGCTTCGTTGGCAAATATTTTCTCCCATTCTGAGGGTTGTCTTTTTGTCTTGTTTATGATTTCCTTTGCTGTGCAAAAGCTTTTAAGTCTCTTTAGGTCCCATTTGTTTATTTTTGTTTTTATTTCCATTTCTCTAGGAGGTGTTTCAAAAAGGATCTTGCTGTAATTTATGTCATAGAGAGTTCTTCCTATATTTTCCTCTAAGAGTTTTTATAGTGCCTGGCCTTATATTTAGGTCTTTAATCCATTTTGAGTTTATTTTTGTGTATGGTGTTAGGGAGTGTTTTAATTTCATTCTTTTACATGTAGCTGTCCAGTTTTCCCAGCACCACTTATTGAAGGCGCTGTCTTTTCTCCATTGTATATTTTTGCCTCCTTTATCAAAAATAAGGTGACCATAGGTGGGTTTATCTTTGGGCTGTCTATCCTGTTCCATTGATGTATATTTCTGTTTGTGTGCCAGTACCATATTGTCTTGATTACTGTAGCTTTGTAGTATAGTCTGAAGTCAGGGAGCCTGACTCCTCCAGCTCCGTTTTTCTTTCTAAAGATTGCTTTGGCTATTCGGGATCTTTTGTGTTTCCATACAAATTGTGAAATTTTCTGTTCTAGTTCTGTGAAAAATGCCAGTGGTAGTTTGATAGGGATTGCACTGAATCTGTACATTGCTTTGAGTAGTGTAGTTCATTTTCACAATGTTGATTCTTCCAATCTAAGAACATGGTATATGTCTCCATCTGTTTGTATCATCTTTAATTTCTTTCATCAGTGTCTTATAGTTTTCTGCATACAGGTCTTTTGTCTTCTTAGGGAGGTTTATTCCTAGATATTGTATTCTTTTTGTTGCAGTGGTAAATAGGAGTGTTTCCTTAATTTCTCTTTCAGATTTTTCATCATTAGTGGATACGAATGCAAGAAATGTCTGTGCATTAATTTTGTATCCTGTTACTTTACCAAATTCATTGATTATCTCTAGTAGTTTTCTGGTAGCATCTTTAGGATTCTCTATGCATAGTATCATGTCATCTGCAAACAGTGACAGTTTTACTTCTTCTTTCTGATTTGGGCTCCTTTTATTTCTTCTCTGATTGCTGTGGCTAAAACTTCCAAAACTATGTTGAATAATAGTGGCGAGAGTGGGCAACCTTGTCTCGTCCCTGATCTTAGTGGAAATGGTTTCCGTTTTTCACCATTTAGAATGATGTTGGCTGTGGGTTTGTCATATATGGCCTTTATTATGTTGAGGTAAGTTCCCTCTATGCCTACTTTCTGGAGGGTTTTTATCATAAATGCGTGTTGAATTTTGTCAAAAGCTTTTCTGCATCTATTGAGATGATCATATGGTTTTATCCTTAAGTTTGTTAATATGGTGTATCACATTCAGTGATTTGCATATTTTGAAGAATCCTTGCATTCCTGGGTTAAACCCCACTTGAAGATGGTGTATGATCCTTTTAATGTGCTGTTGGATTCGGTTGCTAGTATCTTACTGAGGATTTTCACATCTATGTTCATAAGTGATATTGGCCTGTAGTTTTCTTTTTTTGTGACATCTTTGTCTGGTTTTGGTATCAGGGTGTTGGTGGCCTCATAGAATGAGTTTGGGAGTGTTCCTCCCTCTGCTGTATTTGGAAGAATTTGAGAAGGATAGGTGTTAGTTCTTCTCTAAATGTTTGATAGAATTCGGCTGTGAATCCATCTGGTCCTGGGCTTTTGTTTGTTGGAAGATTTTTAATCACAATTTCGATTTCAGTGCTTGTGAGTGGTCTGTGCATATTTTCTGTTTCTTCCTGGTTCAGTCTTAGAGGTTGTGCTTTTCTAAGAATTTCTCCATTTCTTCCAAGTTGTCCATTTTATTGGCATATAGTTGCGTGTAGTAATCTCTCATTATCTTTTGTATTTCTGCAGTGTCAGTTGTTACTTCTCCTTTTTCATTTCTAATTCTGTTGATTTGA